>NC_056744.1:1694943310-1694998433 GCF_019279795.1 Protopterus annectens | reverse complement strand
ACATGCAGCCAACAAAATCTGCCATTTAAATTCCCTATAATCAAGTTCCTCATCTCTGTCTCCATTAAAGTCCTGGAGAACATGATCAATAACCGCAAAGCAAAATTTAACTCCATTCTTGTCACCTGCACATGTAAGGGTGTGCTTGTAAAGGGCATTATCCAAGTTATTCTTTCTAATGGTATAATAATGTTCGTATATTCTATTTTTTAATTGCCTGTTGGTCATTCCAATGTAGAAAGAAGAACAGACTGAACATTTAGCCATATATACCATGTAGGTGGATTTACAGCTGAAGTTGCCAGGAAGCTTCCATTCTCTTCTTTGGTTGCAAACTTCAAAATAATCCCCTTCTGAAACGCATTTTCAAAAATTGCAGCTTTTACACTTAAAAGTACCTCCACTTTTACTAACCCCCTTGTTATGTTCACTTTCCAACATGTCCTTGAAATTCTTACCTCTTTTGTTTACAAAAAGGGGTGCTTCTCCTACAACTGCCTTTAAGTCACTGTTAGATGCTAAAATTCTCCAATTATTGGATATAATGTCCTTAATTTCCTTACTATCTATAGTGAGCATAAGCAACATAGAAGTAACCCAATCTTGATCATCTTATGTGTTACCTCTTGTGACCTAGTAATAACTAGTAATATAATCTCCTAAAAGATTATAGTTTGCTTTGGAGAAATTTTTTAGCCTAGTTTCAGCTGGGGGAGAGTCAGACACTATTGTTACTTTTAGTGCGACTGAGCTGTGGTCAGTTCTCTTTAGAGATGACTGTATACTTGTGGTGGTGCAGTGATCATTCATGTTAAGAGTACAAGATCTAGAATGTCTGAACCCTAAGTGGGGGGTGTTCAACAACTGGTCCAGTGCATTAGAGTTTGCAACGTTCAAGAATCTCTGTGCTAGAGTATTGGTAAAGGTTTAGTTAAACCAATTTATTGATGAGTAGTTGAAGTCTCCCAGAACCAGGGTGTTAGGTGGTATATCGAGGGACTCCAAGAGATCCAGGTAGGCATTGTGAATGTTCTGGTTCATGGAGGGGGACCTATAAATGGTGAAAATTTGTATTGGAGTTTTACCTACAGAGGTTTGTACTTGGAGTAGTTCCATGGACTCATTCAGTCTTACCAATCTGGAGTAGTATTTGTCTTTAATAAAAATTAATACTCCTCCTTTGGCTTTCCTGCTCTCATTTGCTGGCCTGAGTGAGTGGAAGGTGTTGTAACCCAGTATAGCCAGGGTGTTTTCTGCAGCCTTAAACCAGGTTTCTGTGACAGCAAAGACTTCTGCATCCTCCAAAGTGAGGGCAGCTTTCAACAAGTGCAGTTTTAGGTTTAGGCTTCTAGTGTTTAGCAACATGACTGTTGTGTTGGTGTTTGAGGAACAATTTATGCTGGGAATTTTGTAATTGTGACATTGCCTAAAAAGGCACTATGGGAGAGGCAAGAACCTTTGCCAGAAGCCATAATCCTAGGGGTGAAAGGTGAAGACCATCTCTGGCAAAGCATCAAGGTCTATCAACCATATCATCCCCAGGCTGACAGGAAATAGATTCCCATAGAAAAACACCAGAAACTAAGCCAATTGTTAAAGTTAATTATCCTTTGCTTGTATTGTAGCATTATCCTGGGTGAGGGTAGTATGTTACTTAAGGCTAGAAACATACCTGCCTGGGACATATAATCAGAGAGCTCAATCATATTTCTCTTCATATAGTCCAGAGAGCTATGTCTCAAGTCATTCACACCATCATGTACTATGACAGAGTCATAACAGTACTTGCTACTGAGAAACTTAAGCATATGTGTGATTCCATATCCTGGCACTAGACAGAGAAGTAACTGTGACCTTCTCCTTATCCAACCTTGTGAGTGGCATGTCAGTGTGTCTCATGACAGAATCATCTTTGAGTAGTACATTTGGTTTTGTGTTACACCTTAATGGCTTACTTGGTGAGACACTGCCATGAGAGATTTTATATGTCCTGTGTTTATACACCATATAAAAAAGCAACTGTACAGCTGGGCAAACTGAGGGTGAGGAGACTTGTTTATGTGGAGAAGACTGAACATAAGCTACTTCTTAGGATATATCTGCACAGACGATTATTGAACTTCAGAAGGTATCCTTGCATTTTTTCAGTTACATACTGCAAATGCTGGAATGTAATTAAGATAAATATGAAGCAATGGCTTTTACACTTTTATCTGTATGTATTAGTTAGAAGTGTACTGATGCCATGGGCATGTTTGTCAAGGCATTTCACAGGTATACATGATTGCCAATACATGAAAATGGAATGCTGTGTGATAAATATGTACAATCTTTTCAGGGACAGTTCCTTTCATAGCACTGTTAGGATTTCAAAGATGGTTTGTTAGTGGCATGGATCATTGGCCTGTTCTTTTGGGAAGGAGCAAAGTTGAGTTACTGTTATGGCACAAACATGGATATATTGCTATAGTTACTCTCTTCTTTGCATCCAGTATGTTGTTCATATTTCACATCTCTAGTCTATTCTGTTTCTCCAGAGGGTAATAATGAGATGCTACCTTTTCTCTTTTATCTAGGAACAGTTATTTTGTAGTTATGTGATACTTATGAGTATTATCCTTCTGTTGTCTTTTAGGACACCTAGGAGTATGCTATCCAGGCATGTCAATCCTTGGAAACCACCCTTCACTGATACTGAAAATCAGGTGATAGTGTATGCCTTTAGGCAACATGGTGCCTTCCTGCTTGAAAGAGGATGAAGAGATATGGCATGCAGAATGCAAATTTGGCACCAGATTGTGGAGGATGTGAATGCCGTGGTGGCCACGGCAGGACATGAGCAGGTGCGCCATAAGGCCACTGACATGATTACATCTTCACAGAGGACAGCAACTGCAGTGGGCCATGACCAGATGGTTACTAGGGTGGGCCTGCTATGAAGGCACCCTATCACCGAATGAAGAGTTCCTGGCTACTGTCAGGGATCCAGACAGCTCCCAGGAGAGTGCAGAACAGCATGTACTGGACATTGGTAGTGCCAGGGACTGCCAGCATGTCTCAAGAGTGTTTTGCAGGTAGGCTTTGTTGTCTCAACAGTTGAATATTGCTGTATAGTAAAACAACTGAAATCAATATGTTGCTACTGTGTCACACGAATTTTGGTGAGGGGAGATTGAAGATTGATGCAGTTAACAACACATGCTGATTGATTAGCTTAGGTTGGAGTTGTCAACCAAGTTCTTAGTTGAAAGTATAGTTAATGGACATATAAAGGGGTAACAGTATTACCCCCTGTGTAACTGTTAATTGTGATGATGTTACCTTTACCTTTTGCTTAACTTCTTTCAGGACCATCTGGCTTGCAGAGGAGAATCTCATCTGCAGATGGTAAGCCAAACATTTTTATATCAGTACTGCTGAGCATTTTAAAGAAATATTACAGTGTGTGATGTTAATGTCAGGCCTGTTATGTGTATTGCTGTGCTGTCTGTAATAGTGGCACCACTGTTAGTTTGTTAGCACATATTGAAGTATAGTAGTGTAGGTATTAAATTTTTATGTGCTTGTTGCTTTTCCGCACAGGTGATCATGACAGTGGAAGTCAGAGACCTCTGCCACCCAATGTCAGTGTATCAGCAGACTCCAATGATGATGCTAGTAACCAAATAGAGGCACAGTTGAGGGGTGCAGAAGTTGAATCTGACACTGAGGTTGACATAGAACTATCCCCTGCAATTCCACTGGACACAGCTGGTAGGCCTACACTTACCCATTCCGATGATATCACAGACATTGGACAGGTAGAGAACAAGACAATCGATCAGGGAAGTGTGGCTACTGTGGTTTTAGTGCCTGTTGACTCTGGCCATAGCCAAAGTATGGGCAAGGTGCCAAGCAGGAGGTTTGTTGGGGCTGCTTGGATGAGGTCTACTGTACCTCCTCCACCTGACCTGATCCAGTGCCACTCGACATATGTTTAGGGCTGTCATGGAGGTACAGACATGTTCCTATAGGTGCTGTGCTCCAGACAAATGCTCAGGGTTGTAAATGTGGCACAGGCTGACATGCGTGACTACATCCACTCTGTTTCCAGTTCAATGGCTCAGATGAATGACATATTGGAACATGGATTGTCTGTGAGGAAACAACTTGTGTCTGTCATGGAATGAGCGTTGTCTGTGATGGAATGTCTGATGGGAAGGGAATGGCATCCTTGTGGGTGTAGGTCAGACATATCATCTGTTGTTAGCCAACATGGCCATGCCCAATCACGCTGCGATAGTGGCAGCACTTCCACTACTTTGTCAGTAGGTGAGCTGTCCACACCCAGATGGTGCAGGCCTTGGGATCATGGTTCTAGTCATCCACATGAAGGGAGCTCATCCAGCAGACATCAGTTATGTTCAGGTAGCAGCAGTACATCTGACCATGGGCATGAACATGTCAGTGCAATTCCTGTCAGAGCCAGTTCTCATGTTCAGGGAAGACAGTCATGAACTTCCACCTCTACCATACATGGCTCACACCTTTCTGACATACTCTGAGCTTGGCTGTGTTCATGCAGACACTCACACACCAATTTCACCTGGGTGACCCCTGCAGAGACACATACACACACACACACACACACACACACACACACACACACACACACACACGCACAGCAGTTACATGTTCAGCCATTCAGCTTAAAACTCAACTTGTCTCAGGTCTACCTGCCTCTCTTTCTTATCCACACACACTCAACAGTCTTTTGTTTCAGCCTAGGTTTCCTGCCTCCCAGACAACACCCTGTTCAAGTGATGATAACTGTGCCATACCCCTGTTTTCTATCTTTTGGATTCAGGGATACATAAGCTTTGTATATGATGATCAGGGTGCATAACTGACTTAGTACTTAGTATATCTGCATTTGTGCTGTTGAACTGGTAACTGTACCTTTGACTTATATTGGCCTTGGAAAGTTAGGCAGTTGATAGCATTACATTTTCCCAACTTTATTGTGAATGATCTTGTTAAGGTTGTAAAGTCAGAAACTGCAATGCATATCATTACTTTCTAACTTCTCTCTTAAATGATCTTCTAGTACAATCACATGGTGCTAAACTGAGGGCAAGCAGTAATCATCATTACTTTTGAGAGGTATGACTGTATAAATCTTTGATGCCTGAGGCCTACTACTTAATAATGGGCACATTTAAGTCAAATGAATCTCTGCTGTTAAATGTTAGGTCATTTTTGTACAAATCTCCCAACTTTTACTTGCTGACAGTACCAAATAATGAAATATAAGGATATTCCAGTCATTCATATTGTTCCACAATACACTCCAGGCTCAAGACTTACTTTGCAAATGCAACAGTTGCCACAGTTTTAGTTCAGGGCTGACTCTGTCTGATGCAAACAGTACACAGCTAATGCATGGGTATGTAAAGGTTGTGACAGTTGCCTGGCATCAATGTCACTATATGTATGTGTGTAGGAGGAAGGATTTAGGCTCTTAGGTGGTGAGGGAGTGTGCTATGTGTTGTCTCTTAACCAATGTAAGGGCATATTGAGCATGCCTATGTCTGCCTACACCCACAGCAGCTGCTGTTTCCCCCTCTGACTCCTCATCTGCCTGTGGCTGTGGTGACTTTGACATTGTTGGTGAGATGTGTGTTTCTTCCCCTTGCTGATCCTGCTGAAGCTGTTTTCTCGGGATGATGTACAGCATGGCACGTACTGTGAATATTTCACTACATGTCTGTGGATTGTAATGCAGAGCTTCCCCAGATGTATCTAGGTACTGGAACTGTGTCTTCAGCAGCCCATACCCAAGATCTATGATATTTCTGGTTTGAGCATGTGCCTGATTATGGTATTCTTCAGTGTATGTGTGTGTGTGTGTGTGTGTGTGTGTGTGTGTGTGTGTGTGTGTGTGTGTGTGTGTGTGTGTGTGTGTGTGTCTGTGTGTGTGTGTGTGTGTGTGTGTGTGTGTGTGTGTGTGTGTATGTGTGTGTGTGTCATCAACCATGGTTCCAGTGCACAACCTGCATTCCTTAGTAAATGACCCTGTGCAATGTCCCTCATAGTGAACCTCTGGTATATTTGGAAGGTGTGCCAGAAATGTGAGTCGTGTTAACTGCAGATTTCTTGCCTCCCCTCAGGAGTACAGGGAACGTATATGTGGTTACTGGCATGTTTGAGCATAGCATTCAAGAATTGTTGGAGAATCCTGGATATTGATGCCTGTGACAGCCCCAGCATGTCCCCTGTTGGTCTCTGAAAGGTATCTGTAAGTAAAATCCTAAGTGCTACACATACCTGTATCTCCACTGGAATGGGTTCCCCTCAGTTGGCCCTGCCTCTAAGTTGAAGATGATAGAGGTTGCAGAGTCCCTGTAGTGTGACCCTAGCCACCCTATAGAGCTATGCAACTTCCACATAATGTAGGTTGTGAAAAGTTAAATGGGGCCTAAAAACTCTCCTCCTTCTTGACCTAGGTCTAGTGGCAGAAGTAGCAGTATAGGCTTCAACCTGTTGCACATACAAATGAATCAAAGCAGCAGCAGCCCCTAACATTCTTTCTATGTAGACCCTTCTCCATGGCTGTATTCCAAAAGGTTTTGGAATTAACAGAAAAAGCCAGCACTGAGTCTACACAGTTGCTTTATAGCTTGTTGAATAGCTCGACTGTGTTGGATTGGTTGATTAGCATGCAGTTCACCTGCTTATGCTGTAATTAGAATGCCACAGTGTTTACCTTGTTTGTGCAGCTCTACACAATGTGTATAGCCACTGAATCCAAAACAGTGTGCAACCCTGACTTGCACATGGTGGAACTGGACCATGTAGGCTTTATTGAATCTGGCTGATGATTTTTTCAGTAGTTCTCTATACTTGTCACAATAAGTCTGTACTTTCCAGTTTTCTTTTTTTTTCTTGTTTTTCTGGTCATCATCATTATGCGGGGAATTCAATAAAGCTTGCATGACCTTTTTACCCGGGAATGGGAGATTTTAAATTCAGTAAGTGACTTGTAGAGGTATGCACCCCTGTGGAAACCATGAGTAACCCTTCAGACACCATGTAAATATCATGGCATGCTAAATGGAAGCAGGAAAGAGGCTGGAGTGATTCAAAATGGCAGGAGGCAACTATGTAGGCTCCTTGTTACTGTTCCAGCTGTATTCAAAAACTTTTCAAATACATGGAACCAAGCCCCTCAACCCTGTTATAGCTGAAATTCCTAGCGACAGCCTGACAAAGTGGGGGGGGGGGGGCGAAAGGTGCAAAAATAGGGACAAATTTTAAATATTCCTCATATGAATGTAGAAAGCTGCTAGAACAGAGTTTTTGTTAACATGCAGTTTTTGGGGTATGTGAGGTCTGAAACTCAAATATATGTCATTATTTAGTGACTTCAATCCTCAGATTATCCCAGTTATTTATCAGAAAATCAAAACTATTATGAGAACACACCAAAAATATGAGGCAAAAACCTGTCTGGACAGTTGAGAGGTATGCATGGAACTCCATTATAGGGCATTCCTCTCAATCTCTTAGACCAGCGATGGCAAACATATGACACGCATGTCAAAGGCGACACACCACGATGTTTTGGGTGACAAACTAGCATTCACCAATGCCTGAGTTACCAAAGTAACTGAATGAACAAAAATACAAGAAACATGTGACCATGCACTTATCTATTAAAACTCATCAACAAAAAAGTCATTAATTGATGTTAATCAAATCAAATGCAGTGTGTTTCATATTTTTTTATTTAAATTCAAAATTACTATTAAAAGTAGGGCAGTTTTTTGTGCACTCTTTTAAGCACAATTATAAGTGCACATATTTTCTCTATTCTAAGTCACTGATTTTTCTTTTATTTTTATAGTATATAGCAACACACATGACTGGACTGTATTTTTTAAAATAAATGAATATGTAAATAATTCTGTCTCTTTTCTTTGGGGGGAGCGACATGCCAGCAGAGTCAAGATAGGCGTTTTCCAAATTTTGACACACCAAGCCCAAAAGGTTCACCATCACTGTCTTAGACCATGAAATCTTTAAAAAAACATCCGTAATGGGGTAGGAAATGGGGCCCAGAAGTAGGGATACTTTCTAAATATTGCACCTACAAACTTAGAAAATTGAGAGGACACCTATTTTGCAGAAAGCAGCTTAGCAGTCACACCCTCCAAAGCACACTAAACAGAGTAAGTCTAGTAGATTTCTCAACCTCTTAGAGCAGGAAATCTGGACAAAGCCATCAATAATGTAGTAGGGAATGGGTCCAGAACTAGGGGCACTTTTTAAATATTGCACCTACAGACTTAGAACATTGAAAGGACACTGGCTTTGCAGAAAGCAGCTTAGCTGACATGCCCACCAAGGAACAGTATACATAGTAAGTGTAGCAGACCTCTCAACCTCTTAGGGCAAGACATGGAGAAAGGCACAAAAATGGGGAAAAGGCCCATAATTAGTGTAACTGTTGAAATCATTGCTCTGACAAGCTTGAAATTTGATAGAACCAGCAGTCTGCAGCAACTACCTTTACCCAATGGCATTATTTATAAAAAGAAAGACTTTTTTTCTTAATGTCATTGTATAACAGCAATAATCCACAACTGAGCATGCGTAATGCTGGATTTACCCACATTTGTCATAGCTTGATCACTGCAAGCAGATTGGTTAAAACTCATAGACTTAATACTCTGCACTAACTGCCAGATGTTAGCAGACATTAAATAATAACAAGTTGAAACAAACATCCAATTTAGAGCGCAGACTAAATTTGCCTACATGAATAAAATGATAGCTACTCTGAATACTTATATTTGGTTTGTTAGTATGCATAATGTCATGGGAAACATGTTCTACAACTGTTGGTTCAGTCAAAAATTTGAATTTTGAAGAAATACTGTTCAACAATGAAAAATAGAAAAAAAGGTTTTTAGACTTAATATCTTCATGCCTTCCATAATGTCTGCCAACACATACTTAAGTGGCACTGTCATTCTGATGATGTGTTTGCATAAAAGACTAAGAAAGAAAAACAATCTCTGCATATTCTTATTCAGATTACCAATAGCTTTTCATAGTCTTACCTTTAGTATTTTAGTCTGTACATTTTCTCCCATTATCCTCAAAAAGTATCAATATTAGTAGAAAACAAATTCATAAAACAATTATCAATAATGAGTTTTTTTTACTGTTGGGATTGTCATCAAGATTAATTTTCTCTTCTGTGGCATTTTTATCCTCCATGTGCTCCTTCAGTAATTCATCGCAATCTGCTTTTAAGTAGTAGTAATAATTTCTCTGGAGGAATTTTATATCCTTCATATACATATAAAATCATACTAAAAATAACCATAAATGTTACTCATGAAAAAAATGCAACACAATAACAATAAATGTTATTCATTCAAAACCATTGAAAAATAATCTACAATTTTATATACATCCAATTTAAGGGAATTAAAAATGTCTAACAATTACCAAATCAGAAAGTAAATAAGATGACATTAGTATTTAATAATTTAACATTGAGGGATAAAGTAAATAGTAAAGATTTTGTTGCAACTACTTTACAGTGATTGATTTTTGCTAGTTAATTATTTTAAATATTGTTTGCCAATTAAGTAATACTTAATACTTAGTTAGACCTCTGGTAAACTTCTAAGAGCCCTAAAGTGCTTATTAACTATATATATTGTTTTCCAATTTATAGTTTTAATATTTAGCCAAGTGGTGAGAGATAGAGTTTTAATAGAGAAAACAAATAATTAATATATATATATATATTATATATATATATATATGTATACATATATATATATATATATATATATATATATATATATATATATATATATACATATATATATGTGTGTGTGTGTGTGTATATAAATATATACATATATATATATATATTTATATATATATATATATATATATATATATATATGGATTCACTTTACAGGCTCAAAATTTTAAAATGCCGAAATTCATACGGCCAAGACCATATGATCGATGTTTTAAAACATTGAACCTGTAAAGCAAACACAAAAACAAAACAAAAAAATTTCTAAGACATTTTTGCAGGGGGGCTGTGCCCCCCACACCCCCTGCTAATTAAATCTAACAGCTCTGAGATCGCACTACAGCGAGGAAAAGGGAAAAGTACCCATTCCGTACTGTATGGAGATCTCCGCTTTACAGGTTTGATGTTTTAAAATGTCAAGTATGTAAAGTGAAAAAAAAAAAAAATATATATATATATATATATATATATATATATATATATTTATATATATATATAGATAGATATATTTTTTTCTCTCTTTAATAGTAGTTGAAGAGAAATGCAAAATAGGTAACTTCCATTTAGCATTTTTTATTCCTGGGTTGGATGGTTCAATATTATTCATCATAATTTCCATAATCTTTGCACACACTTACATGACAAAACGTTGTGAATAAGGTTTGCATTAATTTCTTCACAAGCTTCACAATTATTTCGCAATTTGTGGTAGTAAGTAGCTTTTTTAACCAGTGTAAAATAACTTAACTGTCTTTTGGCTTTTCCCGGTTAGGGGTCGCCACAGCGAAACTCCGGTCCACTAATGATTGACAGTGAATTTTTACGGTCTTAAGTTACCAGGTCAGTGCCCGCACATGCTCGCACCTACCTGCATGTCTTTCAATTCATTCGACCAGGGGGAGGACATGCAGACTCTGCACAGAAGGCTCTTCAGCCTAGAATCGAACCGGAGGACCTCTTGCTGTGAGGCGACAACACTAACCGCTGAACCAAATAAGCATTATTAATTATCATTAATTGTGTACAATATAATTTTTAATGAGGGGGAAATTTTTGACTTAGTTTGGTAGATGTTTTTATGATCAACCACAATTAGAATTTAGACCTTGGAAGTGCCAATATTGGGGGTATAAGTATTTATTATTATAGTAATAACTGACAACGTCAGTGTGATATATTCAAGATTTACCCATGGCTGGAGTGGTTTAATCATGTGGGCAAAGCCCAAGTGATGAAATAAAACCAACCATGGCAAATTTGAAATATACCACACCACAGAGTCATTTATTAATATTATATAATGACAATATTTAAGAAAAAAAGTTACTTTTGTAAAATAATATTTTTGCATAATGGCACCATGGTGCTCTTCCATGTTTTCACTGGTACCCTGGGGCTTTCCTGACATACTGCACATGCATATGGGACATGCATTCCCATGATTACCCGGTACATGAGTGCTGTGTAAATGAAACAATGGTGAAAGGAAGATCTCCATTGCCTTTTTTAATAATTAAGAAAAAAGAAACTGGGAGCCTTTTAATGTTTGGGAGAGATGGGACAGAGAAAATGAAAGGATAATCAGGGATGTTTCTTTGGTTTTGAATAATGTACCTGATTATCCTTTTATTTTTCTCTGTGTCATCTCCTTCATTCATTTGAGGTCTTCGGTTTTGTAAATTTATTTAAAAAAGAAAGTAAAGTAATTTTTTTATTGGATATATTTATGGAAAAAAGTCTGGGAGACCGGACCTTCTTCCATTGGTATAGTTTTGGATTTACAACAGGCACGCTGGTTGGACTGACCAATCAGTGTGCTCCTTTTTGAATATTAATGGCCAGTCATATAATAAATTTGTTGTTACATACTAGTTTGTATGCTCTTGATAACAGTTTGTAATAATAATTTTAATATAGTTTTTATGGGTTAATTTGTAATTGAGTAGAAATTTAGTATTTATAAGACAAATCTGCTTAATTACAGGAACTGTGAAACCTGAACTTTTTAATAGTAAGAGAAATCCACTACATCTCTGAAGTTAGTCTAGTTTACTAAGTCATTCTGTGCATAGTTAGTAGTTAGTTATGTAAACTTCGCATGGTTGTTGGGATGAGGAGAAGGGGGTAGGGTTTCTTTTTCTCATTCTTTCTTTGGGTTGTTATGTTAATTATTACATTATAATGTACTGTTGTTTCACCAAATTTGCTATTCAAATATATTGTTATGTTATACAGATTATTTAAAACAATGGTTAACATGGCTTGTATCCAGCATTTAATAAGTTAACAGTGCACTACAAAGCCACATACTTCCTCTATAGTTACTCTGATAAATGTGATAAAACAGGTACCATGTACAGGGGTCTATGTAAATTCTTTGACTGAGAAAATTATGACTTCTTCTACAAGCTTTGAAACTACAGCTGTAACATGGTTTAAAAGCTATGTACCTAACAGACAAATAGCAATATACTTAATGATACACATTTGAAACCCAAAGGGCTCTACTTGAGGCACCATTCTGTTGTCTTTGCTCATAAACTCTATTTATACTGGTCTACAACAACTTATCATGATCATGTGATCATGTATGCAAATTATCTTCTTTTACTCACTGAATCAGAAAATATATCTTAATCTCCAAAAGCTTCTACGAATCCAGATTTCTCCTCTGTTCTTGGTTTTATACCTACAAATATACAGTTAATCCTAAAAAAGACAAATACTATAATATTTGGATCACTGCATTCCCTTTCCAACAGTGAACCATCAAATCTTAGAGAACCATGGAATATTCAAACTAACCCTGTACAAACGTATAAAAAGCTAGGCATGTACCTCAATAGAAAGCTCACCTTCACCAACCATATAAAAACAATTATCACAAAAGGACCTTAAGGTAAAAGTTCACCCTCTCCAACAGTTAACTCAACCATTTGGATGTTTTTCACCCTACAATATTGTTCCAGTGTTGTTTAGGTATCAGAAACTTGCTTCTACTTTATAAAACTTTTCATTTCCTTGCCCTGGAATCAAACAAAGGGAGAGCCTACCCACTGTTTTAAGCTTAACTTCTCACATACTCTGGCTTATGAATCTGTTTCTGCATGGCATAGCAAATCATCATCATCATCATCAACCCCCTTTTTCCCATTTTCTAGATGGGGTCTGGGTGTCGTGTCGACTTTCACCATCTAACTCTCTATTCAGTGCCAATCTCCTACCTTCTTTGACACTCATGCCTGACTGTTGCAGGTCTTCTCTCACACAATCCATCTACCTCTTTGCTAGATGCCCTTGTTTTATCTTGCCTTCTTCCTCTCTGTCCCAAGTCTTTTTTATCAGATTGTCTTCTGCTCTTGGGACATAAGCCAGCTTTTCTGCAATTGGAGTTTGACTTCTGCTCTTATGTCCTCATTTCTTTGCCTGCCTCCCAGTGTGCATCCTACCACCCTTCTCAGGCACTTCATCTCCATCACCTCAACCTTCCTCAACTGCTCTGCTGCACAGGTTTCTGCACCCTACAATAGTACTGGTCACACCACTGGTTTTGTATACCTCAGCCTACAGTAGTGCTGGTCACACCACTGGTTTTGTACAACTCACCCTACAGTAGTACTGGTCACACCACTGGTTTTGTACACCTCACCCTACAGTAGTCCTGGTCACACCACTGGTTTTGTACACCTCACCCTACAGTAGTCCTGGTCACACCACTGGTTTTGTACACCTCACCCTACAGTAGTGCTGGTCACACCACTGGTTTTGTACACCTCACCTTACAGTAGTGCTGGTCACACCACTGGTTTTGTACACCTCACCCTACAGTAGTGCTGGTCACACCACTGGTTTTGTACATCTCACTCTACAGTAGTGCTGGTCACACCACTGGTTTTGCACACCTCACCCTACAGTAGTCCTGGTCACACCACTGGTTTTGCACACCTCACCCTACAGTAGTCCTGGTCACACCACTGGTTTTGTACACCTCACCCTACAGTAGTCCTGATCACACCACTGGTTTTGTGCACCTCACCCTACAGTAGTTCTGGTCACACCACTGGTTTTGTGCACCTCACCCTACAGTAGTCCTGGTCATACCACTGGTTTTGTGCACCTCACCCTACAGTAGTCCTGGTTACACCACTGGTTTTGTGCACCTCACCCTACAGTAGTCCTGGTCACACCACTGGTTTTGTGTACCTCACCCTACAGTAGTCCTGGTCACACCACTGGTTTTGTGCACCTCACCCTACAGTAGTCCTGGTCACACCACTGGTTTTGTGCACCTCATCCTACAGTAGTCCTGGTCACACCACTGGTTTTGTGCACCTCACCCTACAGTAGTCCTGGACACAACACTGGTTTTGTGCACCTCACCCTACAGTAGTCCTGGTCACAACACTGGTTTTGTGCACCTCACCTTACAGCAGTCCTGGTCACACCACTGGTTTTGTGCACCTCACCCTACAGTAGTCCTGGTCACACCACTGGTTTTGTGCACCTCACCCTACAGTAGTCCTGGTCACACCACTGGTTTTGTGCACCTCACCCTACAGTAGTCCTGGTCACACCACTGGTTTTGTGCACCTCACCCTACAGTAGTCCTGGTCACACCACTGGTTTTGTGCACCTCACCCTACAGTAGTCCTGGTCACACCACTGGTTTTGTGCACCTCACCCTACAGTAGTGCTGGTCACACCACTGGTTTTGTACACCTCACCCTACAGTAGTCCTGGTCACACCACTGGTTTTGTGCACCTCACCCTACAGTAGTCCTGGTCACACCACTGGTTTTGTGCACCTCACCCTACAGTAGCCCTGGTCACATCACTGGTTTTGTACACCTCACCCTACAGTAGTCCTGGTCACACCACTGGTTTTGTACACCGCACCCTACAGTAGCGCTGGTCACACCACTGGTTTTGTACACCTCACCCTACAGTAGCACTGGTCACACCACTGGTTTTGTACACCTCACCCTACAGTAGCGCTGGTCACACCACTGGTTTTGTACACCTCACCCGACAGTAGCGCTGGTCACACCACTGGTTTTGTACACCTCACCCGACAGTAGTGCTGGTCACACCACTGGTTTTGTACACCTCACCCTACAGTAGTACTAGTCACACCACTGGTTTTGTACACCTCACCCGACAGTAGTGCTGGTAACACCACTGGTTTTGTACACCTCACCCTACAGTAGTCCTGGTCATGCCACTGGTTTTGTGCACCTCACCCTACAGTAGTACTGGTCACACCACTGGTTTTGTACACCTCACCCTACAGTAGTCCTGGTCACACCACTGGTTTTGTGCACCTCACCCTACAGTAGTCCTGGTCACACCACTGGTTTTGTGCACCTCACCCTACAGTAGTCCTGGTCTCACCACTGGTTTTGTGCACCTCACCCTACAGTAGTCCTGGTCACACCACTGGTTTTGTGCACCTCACCCTACAGTAGTCCTGGTCACACCACTGGTTTTGTGCACCTCACCCTACAGTAGTCCTGGTCCACACAACTGGTTTTGTGCACCGCACCCTACAGTAGTCCTGTTCACACCACTGGTTTTGTGCACCTCACCCTACAGTAGTCCTGGTCACACCACTGGTTTTGTGCACCTCACCCTACAGTAGTCCTGGTCACACCACTGGTTTTGTGCACCTCACCCTACAGTAGTGCTGGTCACACCACTGGTTTTGTACACCTCACCCTACAGTAGTCCTGGTCACACCACTGGTTTTGTACACCTCACCCTACAGTAGTCCTGGTCACACCACTGGTTTTGTGCACCTCACCCTACCGTAGTCCTGGTCACACCACTGGTTTTGTGCACCTCACCCTACAGTAGTGCTGGTCACATCACTGGTTTTGTACACCTCACCCTACAGTAGTCCTGGTCACACCACTGGTTTTGTACACCTCACCCTACAGTAGTCCTGGTCACACCACTGGTTTTGTACACCTCACCCTACAGTAGTACTGGTCACACCACTGTTTTTGTACACCTCACCCTACAGTAGTCCTGGTCATACCACTGGTTTTGTACACCTCACCCTACAGTAGTCCTGGTCACACCACTGGTTTTGTGCACCTCACCCTACAGTAGTGCTGGTCACACCACTGGTTTTGTACACCTCACCCTACAGTAGCGCTGGTCACACCACTGGTTTTGTACACCTCACCCTACAGTAGTCCTGGTCACACCACTGGTTTTGTACACCTCACCCTACAGTAGTCCTGGTCACACCACTGGTTTTGTACACCTCACCCTACAGTAGCGCTGGTCACACCACTGGTTTTGTACACCTCACCCTACAGTAGTGCTGGTCACACCACTGGTTTTGTACACCTCACCCTACAGTAGTACTGGTCACAGCACTGGTTTTGTACACCTCACCCTACAGTAGTGCTGGTCACACCACTGGTTTTGTACACCTCACCCTACAGTAGTCCTGGTCACACCACTGGTTTTGTACACCTCACCCTACAGTAGTCCTGGTCACACCACTGGTTTTGTACTCCTCACCCTACAGTAGTCCTGGTCACACCACTGGTTTTGTGCACCTCACCCTACAGTAGTCCTGGGCACACCACTGGTTTTGTGCACCTCACCCTACAGTAGTCCTGGTCACACCACTTGTACACCTGACCGTACAGTAGTACTGGTCACACCACTGGTTTTGTACACCTTACTTTTTAGCTTCTTTGGTGTTCTTCTCTCATACACTACACTTGACACTCTGTGTCAATTGGCTACAGCTATTCTGATTTTTAGCTTTGACCTCCTCATGCAGACTTATCTTTTCTTCCACCACCTTCCCAGATATTTGAAGCGATTAACCTACTCTACTATCTTCTCTTCTTTCTCAATTCTCAATTTCTTCTGATCTGAACTATTTGATGCCAGTACAACTGTCTTATCTGTGCTCAGTTTAATCCCATGTGCCTTCAGTTTTATATTCCACTCCCCTATACTTTTCTGAAGTTTTTGTTCAGAGTCTGCCTGTAATGCTTGATCATCTGCTTCCAGCAACTTTGTTTTTCTGTCCCCTCAGACCTGATTGCTAATGTAGTCCATCATCAGTATGAACAGCAGTGGGCACAGAGCTGAACCCTGGTGCACACCCACTCCCACTGGGAACCTCCCTGTGTGACGAAACACTTTTTGTATTTGAGTCATTGGGTCCTTGTACATAGCCTGCACTAATTCTAATAATGTTTCTGAGATTTCAAACCACCACAATACTGCCTAAATCATTTTTCTTTTGACCTTGTCATTGGACTCTTACCTCATCTCTAGCTTCTTCTCAACTATCTGTCTCACTGCAAACATCGGGTCAGTTGAGCTGCATCCTGATCTGAATTTGAGCTGCTTGTCTCTCATCTTACCTTCTACTAGTCTGTGTATTCATTTATATTAATCACTCTGTGAAGTACTATCATGCAATGTAATAGGAGTATGATACCTATGCTGCCCACAGGTGTGCATGTCCCCTTTGTTCTTGAACACTGGAACTAGTATGCTTATTCATCAATCAGCTGGGATACGCCTTCCTTTCCATACTGCTATGAGCATCCTCAAGAGCCATTTCTCCCCTATCGCACCTACCATCTTTACCATATCTACTGTGACCTCATCTAAGTCTGTTGCTTTCCCTGACTTCAATTTTTTAGTCCTGGTTTTACTTCTTTTATGATGGGCTCCTTCTTTTCTCTCATCGTAGACTGTGTCTGGAGCAATACAGCTTCTGTGGGGTTTTCTTCATTCAGAAGCTGTTGGAAGTACTTCTTCCAACTACTTTTGATGTCCTCTGGACTGATTGAGCAGGTTGTTACTGCTGGCATCTCTTATGAAGGTTGTCTGACTATCTTCTTTATCTTTCTGTCTTTGCCTTGTAATCTGAAATAGTTTCTTTATGCCATCACCGACTCACTTTCAAGAAGCTGGTAGGGTGCCTGTGATGCCATATTTTTTGCTCTTGCAACTCATTTCTTAGCCTCTTTGTTAGCTAACCAGTGTTCCTTTCTAGCCTGATCCATCTTTTCTATTTCATACGTTTTCCTGTACTCCTTTCTTTTGATGACTTCCTGGACTTCTGCATTCCACCACCACCTTTCCCTATATCCCTTATTTCCATACCTGGCTCAGCCTGATATCTGTTCTGTAGGCCTCACACATGCTGTTTTGAGCTGCTGCCATTCTTCTTCATCTCCACCTATTTCCTCTTCTTCCTCAGGTGGTAGAGCCCCAAATAATGCTTGAACTGCTGTGCTTTCTCTCCAGGTCTTCAGCCTGGTGTCTGTTGAACTTAGAACCTTCTCTGACAA
Organism: Protopterus annectens; assembly: GCF_019279795.1. Lineage (NCBI taxonomy): Eukaryota > Metazoa > Chordata > Ceratodontiformes > Protopteridae > Protopterus > Protopterus annectens. Next base: position 1,694,980,277 of record NC_056744.1, on the reverse strand, counting down.
ATGCTTCCAGCTGATTGTGACAACAGTGGTTTATGCTATGGGCCAGCTGTTTCACAAGGGATGACTTTGCAATTAATGATTCTAGCCAAATGCCGTTTTCTTTTAAGGAAAAAGTCTACCTGAGTTGCATGTTGGCAACTCTTGTATGTGATCTTGTACCTGCCTCTCTTTCTGAACCATGTGTTGGTTATTATCAAGCCATTTGTCAAACAGAAGTCTAGAATGGCCTTTCCTTCTTTAATTCTGATACCTCACCCATAGGGACCAAGGTAATCCTCATATCCTGTATGTCCCACTATGTGCATTCAAGTTACCCATTATTACCACCAATGCATGTGCTGCTTTATCTAGCAGGTCCTGCAACTGCTGTCTGGATACACTTTTTTCCTTACCATCACACCCCTGCCCTATCATTCGGTTGGAGTCTAATTGCCATGAGTAAGTCACTAATTCTGATGACATCCCCCATTGTTTTCTGAAGTCTCTCCCTCACCACAATTCCCACACCATTTCTAGCCTGTCTGCCTCCTGAATATTACATTCTGGATCCCAAGCCAAGTGACTTTGCTGCACTGCCCTTCCATCTTGTCTCTTGGATACATAGGATGTCCAGCCTCCCCTTAGCTTCATGTTGTCCACTTCCAAGCTATGTCCCATCAGTGAACCTACATTGAGTATAGCAATTCTTAGTTTATGTTTAGCAGATTGATTTGTTTTATGTCTAGCTTTTGCATGACAGATCTATCAGAGGTAAACTAAGCTGGTCATCTGGACACTGGCTGGCCACTAGCTTACTGACCCAGAGCTGCTGGACTTCAGGGTGGGCACACATAGTGACCAACAGGTGCACACACACACCCCTTCCACTGTTAGCATGGTGTAGGTCAGAGTAGGCTGGGTCCTCAACCCACTTATCATGAGCAAATACCCATGCCCATTTGATGAAATTATTCAACAAGACTGAATCACCAAGAGCCATATTTTACACCATTGAATGGCAAGCTTTGCCGTGGCACACAGTCTGTGATCTGTGTTCTCCTGTCATGAGGATACTGTGCACCACAGGATATGCCTAAAGCATTTAGTTTATACAACACAATTCCCCTGATAGTGCACCATGCAGAGTCCGAGTTACTACCCACAGCTGCATTCTTTGATGAGTGTGAGATGGAAACATTCAGCATGTTTTTCAGGGATGGCTAAACCCCACAGAAACACAGGGAAAACATGCAAACTCCAAACAGCCATTGGCTGGAGGTCAGGATTGAACTTTGTACCTTTTGCATGGGAAGAAAAGACCTTAACCATTATGCATAGCATAGCACTGACATAAGGAAAATTGTAGTTCTCCCTGTCAGGTACTGCCCACTATCTTACATAGGCCTTTAGTCCTACAGATGTCAGCGGGACAGCAGATGCTATTTGAAAAAATACATCATGAAACTGTTTTCAACTGCCTTTATTGTAGAGAAGATAAAAAACAGTATCAGAGTACCTAGTTAACAGCAATACTGATTTGGACAATTCTATCATACAGGGGAGACAACATGAAATATGGCAAATGTCTTGATATTTTACAAAACAAAAAAATTCCGACCTTTTTCTGAGGGTCACAGAAAGCTTTGATACTATATCTAATCCACCGTAATATCAAATAAGGTAGTACAAACATTGCACATCATACAGTCTTTATTTTGGTACTGAGATGAAAATAATTATTTTTCATTTGATGATGGTTTTGGTAGTCATGCACAATCACATTTCAATAAGAATGTCCCACTTTGGGCATTAAAAATTTGGCAACCCTAATAACTGACCACATATTGTATAAAGTGGTTTAGTTGTAAGTGGTGTTTTCTGTAACAGTAACAGTTTTATAAAAAGTAGTATTAGACTTACACAGATAATTACTACTTTGTCATGGTTTTGATGAAGTATTAGCATGCTGCAATATAACAGATCAAGAGACAGCACTGCAACAGAGGTGGGAAAATGTCATGTAGGGAGACATTTGTGACCCCACTTAAAAAATCTCCTAACATAAATTCAAGAACAGATCATTATATTTTTGTACTATGCTTGTAAAATACTTTTGAGTAAAAGTGGCAAGCACATCTCTCCAGTATTCAGGATAACAAAAACACATTAAACATATTTCTACTGCTGCAGACAGACACTGGTGAGTAGCAAGACTAGTTCTTTGAAATGTTGATTAATGGGTTCGTGGATTGCAATGAGAGTTTTGACACCTCAGGAAGAGTGTGTGTGATGGTCTGTCAGTACTCACAGCATAGGACTACAAAATGCAAATCCTTGAAAAAGCCTGGAATTTAGCTACTTTCTTTGACTGGAGCTGTAAAGTAGCTCTGAATAGCTTATAACAGGCTCTAAGAGAAATGTATATGATAGTCATTCAGGAATAAAATGCAAGTACTCTTGCAATGAAAGGTGTGTAAGATGTCTTTATCTCAGAATTACTATTATATCTCAAGGAACTAGGAAGACATCACCATACTCAATTATAAATAGGTTATGTAACAAAAGAAAGAAACTGATATATAAAAGCAAGAGGAACTTACTCAGCAGAAGAAGAATACCCTCTGCAGCTTGAACAAGCAAATTAGATATCTTGTAAAGTCCTCTAAACCTAATGACAAAGCTAAATTAGCATCCCTAACTAAATACAATCATAAGGTATTTTTTAGCTATGTCCAAAATCTAAAAGGGTATGCCCAGCTATGTGCTGAACTTGTAGTGGGCAACACCATTCATACAGAACCTGAGGAAACTGCCAACATGCTAGCTGACACATTTGGTGCAAACTTCACCCCCCCTGTCCCCACCAGTTATACCCCAAAGCATAACTGACACCAGTTCTCTGTCTAGTATCTCCAAAGGGCAGGTCATATCCGCTCTCTCCAAGGCCAAAAACAGGGCCTCTGTGGGACCACATAACATCCCAGGCTGCTTACTTGGGACTCTCTTTAACCACAGTATGAGCAATGGCTTTGTTCCAGCAGAGTGGTGAGCAACAACAGTAATCCCCTTGCACAAAGGGGGCCCATCAACTGACCCTGGGAACTCTAGACCCATAAGTCTAACCAATCTTATCTGCAATGTCATGGAAAGGATCATCATGGACTTTATCAACAAGGACATAGGCGACCTTCAAACTCTTGATCTGATCCAGTTTGGCTTCATTAAAGGTAAATCAGGCTTATTTAAACCTGGTGGACGTCTTTGAGAATGTCACCAAAGCCCTTGATGAATTCAAAACAGTACATAATGCCTATCTTGACTTAGTCAAGGCTTTTGACACAATCCTCCACTCACATATCACAGAGAAACATTCCCCACTGGGGATTAATCCTTATGTCTCTAGATGGGTAGCCAACTGGTTCACTGACAGAATGCATACTGTCAAAGTTGTGGATTCCACCTATACCAATAGATCTGTTACCACTGGCATACTACAGGGATCTGTGCTGGGCCCTATTTTGTTTGGAATCTATTTCTCAGAAGTCTAGATGAAACTAGATGGCCTGTGGCTTACCAAATTTGCTGATGATTGCAAACTGGGGTGCAATCATTGAGTCATCCAACAATGCTAACATATTACAAAAGGCCCTAACACAGGCAATTGATTAGTGCCAAAGCTGTGGACTAAAACTAAACACAAAAATGTGCATTATTATCCATTTGGCAAAGAGGAATTCCCTGCAAATCAAAATATTGACAGTCCCCCCCCTTAAGCTCAAACCCAGTGGTGCAAGATTTGGAAACACTGGTTGATAGCAATCTAAACATCAATCACCGTGTGTCCAAAGTGGTAGAGAAACCCTTCTACATTGTGTACCTTATAAGTAAGGGCATCACATCCAAGACTAAGGATGTTATAACTCTTTTATACTCGATCCTTATCAGACCATTAATAGACTACAATGCTCCTTTTTGCATGTACCTCACCAAGCATCTGCAGCAGTTGAATAGACCACAGAGGTTTCTCACCAAAACAATTTGGCCTTCCAAAACATGACCTACGTGAAAAGACCAAAAGCCCTGTCACTGTACTCTGTATCTTATAGGCTGCTGACAGGTGACTTGTGCCTGGCCTAGACAGCAGTCTTTGACCTTGCCCTAATGGAAATGCTGCACATCTGTAAATCAAATGGGACAAGAGTCACTCACTCCAGGGATCTCAACCTAGAGTGTGACATTAACAGAACATGCCAAAGAGATAGATATATCTCCCAGAGATTGCCATTCCTCTGGAATAAACTCCCATCAAGTTCAACCTAGAAAATTGGATGGGAGATGCAAATTCACTCTGGGGATAGCACCTATGTCTCTCATGGACTGGGGGAGTTAGTGCTAATCTTACACTTGCTATGGGAATAACGACCATCTAACCAAGGTCAGTTAGGGAACACTGGTATAACATGGCTAGGATGGTAAAGGTCCTAGTGCCATTAGCCTAGAAACCTCCTATGAACCAAAACCTATGAACCACCCTTACATCTCCCATGACTCATATTAAGGAGACTTGATATGGATTCTGGGAAGGAGACAAAAAGTCAGTAAGATAAGATTGCATTAATGTAAGACCCACTGCCAGCCACTTTGTAAAAAAATGTATTAAAATTTATAAGAAGAATACATTAAAATAGCTGAGAAAACAAACATGCAGTAAAAAACACTTGTTTAGCTCCAATGTGATGTTTTCCTTTCACAAACTAAAATTTGCACAGCTATTTGCAAGCTACCTCACCCACAATACACAAAAAGCCATAACAAAAAACATGCTTCTGCTACAATTAGAATGCAGCCTGCCATTTATCCCACATGGAAAAAGTCCCACTAACAAATTGCTAAGAAAGCCCAATACAAAATATATAATTTTATAACTCTCACTAACCTGCACACCTAGCATTGCCACTTACTGACAAATACAATCAGCCTACCCCATAACAGAAAGTGTCATGATACTATTAGCAGCCATTCCTTAAAGTACTATTAACAGCAGGCTTCTGTAAGCCATTATCACATAAATTCAAAACAGCTAAAATGCCCTACCGACAATGAAACCACAAGCCAAGCACACTAATCTGGAAAGATTACAACATTCCAGTAATACAACAGGACAGCTTGTTTTTCAAAAGTGGGGTCTGAAGGGTAGAATTCCAAGCAAATAAACAATCATCTGTTGTCACATTCAAAAAAGTCACTACTGGAGGACCTTTAACCTCTGCTAACTGCACATGCTTAATGTAAATCGGTGATCTCACCTCTTATTACCTCTTCATTCTCTCAATTCACATCCTTTTACTGCTTTTCAGGTATTAACCCCACACAGATGCAATAACCTCTTCTACCCTCCCACATCGCACAATTCCCTAACTCAGTCTTCGAACTATCTCTAAACTTCCTAGTTTTTCCACTCATTCTGGCCACTGTACCTCTCATGCCACCTATCAAATGCATCTGTCACCCATCACCTCCAGACTTCCCAGCACCATTAATTACAGTATTAAGTTACATAAACTCATACTGTGCATTTGTAAATATAGAAAGCCAAAGAGCTCATCCAGTTGTTAGAACTCCTCTCACTATAGATGCAAATGTGCATACACTGTTTTCTGTAATTTATCCATCTTGTTAAAATGTCTTCTTTTTTGTTTTTGACATTTGTGTACTACCATATTAGAATATTTCTTAGCCGAAAACATCTGTAGCTCAAAGAATGGGTGTAAGCAATCCAAATGCATAGTTACTAGACCAAATAAACAAATAAAGAGCTCCAGAAAAGTGTGAATCCATAAAGTATATAGCATACAGCCCTCTATGACAAGGTCATAGCATGTTCTCTAAGTCTGAAACTAGGACTGTGTAGCATACAGCCTTCTATGACAAGGGCATAGCATGTTCTCTAAGTCTGAAACTAGGACCGTGTAGCATACAGCCTTCTATGACAAGGGCATAGCACGTTCTCAAAGTCTGAAACTAGGACCGTGTAGCATACAGCCTTCTATGACAAGGGCATAGCATGTTCTCTAAGTCTGAAACTAGGGCCGTGTAGCATACAGCGTTCTATGACAAGGGCATAGCATGTTCTCTAAGTCTGAAACTAGGACAGTGTAGCATACAGCCTTCTATGACAAGGGCATAGCATGTTCTCTAAGTCTGAAACTAGGACTGTGTAGCATACAGCCTTCTATGACCAGGACATAGCGTGTTCTCTAAGTCTGAAACTAGGACTGTGTAAAGTCATTCCGGTTTATGTTGTATTCTGACATTTAAATGTTATAGTTTTACTGGTTTATCCAGCTTAATATTAAATATCTGAGATTATATATATTTTTTTATATGTCCTAGTTTTTATATTTTTACTATTTATATCTTGCTTAACATTAAACATTTGTAGTTTTTAGATGAGTACTATATTCTAGTCATGTTTAAATATTAAACCAAAACTGCTACCACTCATTTTTTTAAAAAGGGTGCATATTCAAAATCAGTTTATAAACATTTTTGTTTGCTAATGAGGCTACTAGATTTACATTCGTGTTAAGGTACCTTTATATTATAATTTGCAGACTGAATCATTAGCTGCAATGTGAAAATAGGTTACTGAAAATCTCTTGGCTATATTAACATTTATTCTGTATACGTTTAGAAAGTCATATGCTGTGTGTATTAGCTGCAAATGTGTACAAATTTTGAAGCCTACCTTGCACCCGCATCTGCTATACTTAAGCATACTGCAACCTGTAACTCTCAGAAATTTATCTTAGTTGTATGTTTGGAACTGTAACTCCCAGTCATGGACCATGGCATTATAACTGGCAATGGCACTGCAGGCAGGGTTCTTCTGTAAAGTGCAGTTCTGTGACAAGGTTTTACAGTGAAGTAACCCATGAATCATAGTCAAGCACAGGAATGACAGGCACACAGTCCATCTTTCTGCATTTGTATGTATGGTTACAAGCCAAATGTAGCACAAGAAATGAAAAAAAACCACTAACAATCATTCACAAGTTACTGTCTAATGCACAAGAAATACAAAGCACTAAAAATAACTCACAGGTTAATGTCTAATGCTAACTGTACTCAAACCTATAATGTTTCTTACATGTATGTTCTGCCCTACTGTTAACCCCCTGGAGTCTGTGAAACACTAAACTAATCCACTTTGCTTTCCAGTGGTACAGCAATTGTTTATATCACTGACAATGTATTATATTAATTATCAAAATTCAATACTAAGCTGAAAATTAACTTCTGCATGACATTTTTTTGCATGTCAGCTACATTCTATCTTTTCCCCACACTGATATTATTCCTCCTTACAGATATCATTTACATATTCATGCCTTAATATATACATGTCCATTACTTCCTCCATGGTTCCACACTTTGCTATCATCTATGTATTGCTATAATCCTGTTACATTCTCCTACTGATGCTGAATGAGAAACCCAGTGCAACTGCATAGAAAACACCCATAGCAGACCTTCTCTGACTAGTTCTAAGCTATGTTTCACAATGGTAGGTCACCAGGCAAATCATAAATGAAGCTGTACGTTACAAGGTTGCATCTAAAAGCCTTATAAAACCTGTCATTCTGTTACCATTTTAGCAACCTTCTGTTCCAGCATTCTATTACTGATCTCTCCCTCAAGACTGCATTTTCTGGCTGCGTCAGCATTTCTGTACTTTTAGTTTATGCTTTAACCTTTTCTTGCAGAGTCGTACAGTATTAAGAGAGCATCTCATTTAATTTTTCTTGGTCATCATTAGCATTTTATTGTACTCCATTGCACCTTTTACAAGTTATTATTTCTTTTACTAAAAAAAGGTCTGCTCTTCTGCATCTGTTCCAACACTTTTTAGAGGTATAGTCATAAATTTCAAATAAGGTTTCAGTTTGCATAACTGCAGCACTGGACTGCAAAACATCCATTTGCTACACCTATTAGAGATGTAAAACATACTCATTCTGTTGTAATGCAGTGCTGTTTATGACAGTGCCTGGATAGCCAACTTCACTTTCTTTTCTTGGCACACATTATATCTCAGCACAATTTAGCACTTGTTTAATTTACATTATAAGATCATAGGAATTATTTTGCTTAGTGCCCCTTTTGCCTATTGTTTTTTTTGGTACAGAAAACTCACAACGTGTTTCAAAAGGTTTCTACATAGCTTTCTTTTTTGTTATATTACACAGCAGTAAATCCATTGACACTTTTAGAGGGTTTGCTTTCAGAAAGAACACCTATTTCTTACTTTAGCAACAACAAACTGCCTTTCTCTGTCAGACAGGCTTACTTTTAGAATCAGAACCTTCTTCATAACAGCAAACCCTCTTTTCCCTGTCAAATGGCTTTATTTAAAAAAAAGAACACTTACACTAGATTTAGTTTTACAAAATACTGTCCCTGTTTTAGTAAATCCACTTTGTTACACTTCCCCTTTATTGTTTTTATTTATTTTATTTTATTTATTTAACATTTGATTAATGGGAAAGTCTGACTTGGAATGAGCCAATTTTCAGCAGTGGCTTGGGAGAAATGCTCTAGATGCATGTCTTTGTAATCTGGGAGGAAACTAGGGCACCCAGATAAAATCCACATGAACACATAGAGGGCCACACAGAAGGAACCACAGCCAAGAATCAATCCAGAGAACCTCTTGCTGTGAGGTGATAATGCTAACAGCTATGCCACTGTGCCATCTTCAGTCTACAGTGTAGCACCTGCAAAACATTTCATTTTCTAGATTATCCTTTCACTGCCACAAAGACCCACTTTTTATTGCTGTAGCAAGCCCAAATGAGCACAAGGCAAATATTCTTGTACATACTCCAGTTTCTCAGTGTTATCAATTTAGTACTTGGGAAGCTATTAGCTTGACACTTAGTTTTTTTTTTTCTTTTTAACTGCAAATGTCCTACTCACTTGGTGATTTCTTTCTAATAATCAACTTTTTTATTGCAAAAGTCTCCCACTTACTGGTTCCTTTTTCTCAACAGAAAGTTGGAAGACATCCCACAAAACATCCACAAATTGTGTTCCTAATCATAGGGCAATCAGCACAGTGTAGAAATTTTACTGGGCTTAATTCTTTGCATCAGTACTTTTGAATTTTTTCAGACACACCATACCACTGAATTTCTAGCTTCAGTAGCATTTTAGAAAATGCTTGGACAGTGGTTAAAGTATGTACCTTTGTCATGATTTCTTAGTGCATATATTTCAGAATCGTCTAACCTAGTTTTCTAAAAAAAAATGCAATATGTTTCCATAGTACAACATACTCCAGGCTATACTAATACGTTTCTTCAGTACAACATACTGCAGACTATTTGACTTACTTTTACAGAATAACAGTGGAACTGTCTTCATTAATATGCCATTGTTCTGGGCACAAAGTTCTTACAATTTTAAATCAGTTACTGTTTTGCTTTTTAAAAGCACAGAACCTTCTTGCACTTTGCATTTATATCAAGACTTGCTTTTTTGCCATACCACCTTTAAACACTTTGCATTTTCTTGCATATTCTTAAGACACAACCTAAACTACCTACTTGAATTTCAAGCCTACTGTATATAACATTGTTTCCACTTATATATAATCAAAATGTACCTGTAATTGCTATTGAAACTGCTGTACCTGTACTTGCTACTTAAACTGTTGACTAACTGTGATTCTATTGAGATGTATTTTGTCCTTTGAACTGTTGTCGCTTGTGCTTGCATTTGAATGTATTAATTTCTCTGTGGAGCTTTTCTCCCCAGGCCTCCGCTGAAAAAGGTTTTGCATCCAGTCAGACTTTCCCAGTTAACAAATGTAAAATAAATAAATAAAATTTACTGACAAGACTTTCTGCAGCTTTCCTTAAGTCACAAGTAACTTGACAACAAAATGCTTTTCAGCTCATTTCACATGCAAAAAGCTACTGTTTGCAATTTGAAAATTCACTACCATTTTGCCATACTCACTACTTGCTTTAGTAATTTCCTTAACCATTGTTCTTGAGCACATACTTTATACTTCAAGAACATATTTCTAAGACATTTCTTTCAATAGCTTAGTACACTCATTATGCATATCTTTGGTAAGCAACCTTCCAACAATTTAACAAGCACTTTCCTTTGGTAAGCAACCTTTCAGTAATTAACTATACACCTTTTTAATAATCAACCTTTCATCAGTTCATATCACTCTAAGCATTCAACAGTATTTATCAATCTGCCACTGTCTTCCATGCCAGACCATTATTTTTAAACTTAGTTCAGAAATCCTTTCATATATTTCACTCTCACAAGACTAGCTTCCATGTCTCTGCTAATTTTACACTCTCTGTGACATGGATATGGCAAATAAAGAAACTTAATGACTTCATATTTGTGTTATTTAAAAAGCAGCAATTAAAATCTGCATTACACTCCGAGTTTAGTGAACCTAGTTCAGGTAATCTCCAAAATAAAAATATCTCTTCAGAACACTCCATTGAGCCAGCCAACAGTTAATACTTCAATTACCACTACTCTTCTTGAGGAGGGCGATCCCCCACCCAAAATTACACCTAAGGGGAGGAGAAGGAAAATAACCTCTTCTTAGGGAACATTTAAACATGTGATGGCCAGAAAATAGTGCACTGTTACAAAAATGGAGATATCAAACAAAACCGTTACATATTAAATTATATTATAAGCAGGGCATACAAGACCTCTAAAAATGCAAAAATGTGTAAAACATAAGCAATTACACTAACGCCTGGGCTTACTGAAATAGCATGCCATGACATACCTTATTCAAAGGTAAATTTGTATTTGAAATACTGACTTCCTTAAAAGACACACCGCACAAGTTTAAAAATAAATGGATCTTCTCTGTGACTAGTAGGAGATATCAACTCTATGAACATAAAAGCTAGCACAAAAATGGTCAGCTGTGTAAGTAAATGTAAACATAATGGTAGATCTCTGAATCATCACTGTTATGGTAGCCTTAGCTATATAGGTTATATCTTGCAAAGGATGAAACAACTGACCAGCTTCCAAAGCTTCATGGCACCTTCCACATGCCCAAAATATTAGCTTGAGCTGAGCTGACTAAAAGTCAGGTTTGGACACCAAGCCTTTCAGAACTTTTATGCCAACTGAGAGAGGGAGGCTAAGCCCTGAGAAGACATTGCTAGGGAAAGAAAAAAGATATATGCCCACACCATGTCATACAAAGACAGACAAAAACAAAGGGAAGGAGGGAGCAGCTACCGCAGAAGTGATAATTCAAACATCTACTACTATAGTAAGTTTACTTTCACATCTGTACTATGTTCATGATATGGATCACTGCTGCAGTAGCCTTTGCTATTGGATAGACTACTATAGCTTCAGATATCTGGAGGAGGAAGGAGAAGGGTCCAAGAGCCTCTGGAGTATGGTCCTAGCAAAGCCTCTCCTAGACCAAGAAAAGGAATCTTTTTTATATTGGTTTACAAATGTATTTACAGATGACTGTTGCTGCCTGTAGAATACTTCTAGAGTCTAACCCTTTCCAAAAAATCCATTGATGAAGCCATGGGTCTGGTATAGTGAGCACTGAACTTGCCTAAAATAGTTTTGTTGTGGTGGGAATAAAAAAGGCACTAGCCTGTGACAGCTATGTGGAAATGGTCTGTTTTTACACAGATTGGCCCTTCTTCTTATCTCCATAAAAATGAACAACTGATTAGAAGTTCTAAATGATTTTTGTTCTGTCAAGATAGTACCTGAATGGTCTGTGGAAAAAAAGAAGTTATGGAATATCCTTTCTCCCTTACTTTGGGGTTCTGAAAGAAAGCAGTGAGATTGATAGCTTGACTTAAGGTAAATTCTGATACCACTTTAAGAATAAAAGAAGGATTAGTTTTCAAAGAAACCCTATCTCTGTGAAATATGGGATACTGCTGACCCACCATAAGAGTTTGCAACTCAGATACTATTCTTGCAGAAGTCAGATAAACCAATAAAACTGATTTCCATGTTAAGAACCTCAAGTCAGGCAGATGAACTGGTTCAAATGGAGCAAGTGTCATTGTTTTTAACACAAAGTCAAGATCCCAGTAAGAAACTACAGATTTCCTGGGAATTATCTTATGAAGAACTCATTCCAGAAATATTTTTACATGAATCTGCATTGAAGGAGGGCAGACATACTGAAATGGGTAAGAGATGAACCTGATCAGGAGTAAGACAAACCATCTGATAGTAACTCACAAAAAATACTGTGAAACCATGGAAACACTAGCCCTGAATAGGTGCTGGTTATTTGTTGGCACCAATTAGAAACTATTTTCCATTTGCTAATATATGATATTTTAGTACCAGGTTTTCTTGCTAACATTAGTACCTACTGCAGGTCCTGTAAAGCCACTCGCCTAAAAGGCAGTCAGCTGCAGTTGTTTGAGGTCAGGATGTGTCAAACACTCCTTTTTTGTTTGTGAGTAAATCCAGGCTGTGAAGAAGCTTGCAGTAATTGCCCTTGGAAATTTGCAAAAGTGGGAGAATCACTGTTGCCTGGGCAAGAAGGAAGCCATAACAGTGATCTTCCTGACTCTTCAGAAGTACCCTGAATATTAGTGGAAATGATGCAAAACCATATAGGAACATTCCTGACTATAGAAAGGAAAAGGTATATATCATCCAGACTTTCTTGCATGGAGTCCAGAAGCAGAATTTAGCCAGTTGATTGTTTAGCGAGGAGGCAAAGTTGCTGGCTACTGAGATTTGTCTGCATACATCAACTGGACATAAGCTGATTTAAGTATATTTTCTGCACTTTTTGTGGTTTTATAATTTGGACTGTGATTCCTCATATCTAGCTCTGTTGAAACTGTCTTGTATGTGTCTCTGAAGTTCTGCAGTAGTTGTTAGACTGCTTTGAAATTCCTTTAAGTGTTAATTAGCTTGGGGGGTTTCTGGTAACATTAAAATCTGTGTTGGTTACATTTCTAGTAATCATTTTAAATTGAGTTGCTAGCTACTGAGATTTGTCTGCATACATCAACTGGACATACGCTGATTTAAGTATATTTTCTGCACTTTTTGTGGTTTTATAATTTGGACTGTGATTCTTCATATCTAGCTCTGTTGAAACTGTCTTGTGTGTGTCTCTGAAGCTTTGCAGTAGTTGTTAGACTGCTTTGAAATTCCTTTAAGTGTTAATTAGCTTGGGGGGTTCCTGGTAACATTAAAATCTGTGTTGTTTACATTTCTAGTAATCATTTTAAATCGAGTTGCTGGCTACTGATATTTGTCTGCATACATCAACTGGACATAAGCTGATTTAAGTATATTTTCTGCACTTTTTGTGGTTTTATAATTTGGACTGTGATTCCTCATATCTAGCTCTGTTGAAATTGTCTTCCCCACCCCCCCCCTCCCTGTTCTTGGTTGTAGTTTAAATTTGGTGGCTTTTACAGTGCCCACCCCACTGTAGATTTGCTCTAGGATGCTTCCCCAGTCCCATCTCTTTACCGCATTCTACCTAATAAACCCTTTCTGCACTTGCTTTTAGTCCTTTTTAATTTAATTACATTTTTTCAAACTGTGTGTGGACTAATATTCCTACACACTCAAGTGTGCCAGCTTGCACTGCATGTGAATTGTTTTTACTACTGTTTTTGCTACTTTTCTGAAAAAAAAAATTATCTGCTTTCACTGTATTTGTGTTTCTTCCTACTTTATTTTGCTTTTGCGACATCTTAAAAGTACTCAGTTATATTTATTACTTCTTGGTGTAACTCATTCTAAGCCTTTTAGTTTAAGCACTTGGGCTTCAGACCAGTTGTTTTACATTAAAAAGGTTTGTGGTCTGCACTGTAGTGGCAGGACAGGTAGCTTACATCCTTCTAAGTTGGGAACTGCTGATTGAGAGCTCAGTGTCAGTTATTCTAAAAGTGTATTAATTCTGGTTTCAGCACTTGGGCTTCAGGCCAGTTATTTTACATTAAAAGGGTTCATGGTCTGAACTCTTGTGGGAGGAGAGGCTGGACTCTGCCTTTCTGAGCTGGGAATTTCTGGTTAAAGGCTTATAGTGCCTGCATATTTGAACTGCTTCTTACTGAAATTGGTACACCTTGTTTGCTGTAGCGTAGACTAGATCCAGGCCTGCTGAATCTAGCTTTGTTTGTATAACTTGAGCACTAATCCAGGCATTCTTCAAAGTATTCAATTGTATTTATTACTGCTTGGTAGTAACTTGATTAAAGTGTAGCTATTATTCTAAGTCTTTTGGATTAAGCACTTGGGCTTCAGACCAGTTGTTTTACATTAGGAAGGTTTGTGGCCTGCACTGTGGTGGCAGGACAGGTTGCTTACATCCTTCTAAGTTGGGAACTGCTGATTGAGGGCTCAGTGTCTGTTATTCTAAAAGTGTATTAGTTCTGGGTTAAGCGCTTGGGCTTCAGGCCAGTTATTTTACATTAAGAAGGTTAGTGGTCTGCACTCTTGTGGGAGGAGAGGCTGGACTCTGCCCTTCTGAGCTGGGAATTTCTGGTTAAAGGCTTATAGTGCCTGCATGTTTCAACTGTTTCTTACTGAAATTGGTACACCTTGTTTGCTGTAGCATAGACTAGATCCAGGCCTGCTGAATCTAGCTCTGTTTGTATGCTTGTTGTTTGTTTGCTTGTTATTTCCCTGAAACGCTAATACCACCTAAAACATGGCTTTTCAGCGCTTCTGTGGATCCCTAGTGATATCTGCATTGCTTACTGTACTCATTTCCTTGTTTCACTTAAAAGAAAGTTACTGTTTGTCATTTTTGCATTTAAGTTACCTGTAACACATTGCATTTAAGTTACCTGGCACTTGCTCACTAAAGGCACTTGCTCACTAAAGCAATTATATAAGTCAGCACTAAAAAATTAAAAGCACTACACTCTCACAAAGTCCGCTTGAGTACCTTGTTCCCCATTGGCCCTTTTTTTTCAATTATAAAGGAATTCCCAATACTATTCTAGCATGTCCAAAGGTCAGTTGTCAATCTTCTCTCCGGTCCAGCTGGTGAATCTGGGAATCTTGAGGCAATGTTACAACTGCCTCATGTACACAGACAACCCTCTCCTCCTCCCAACAAATTCCAACACATGTGAGAGATGCATCCATATAGCCAAACTGGAGGCTAAGCTCTCTCAACTCAGTACTGGCGTATCCAGTCAGGAGGAGAAGGAAACCACACTCAGTACAATTCCAGTCTCACATAGACCTACCACGACAGCAATCCAAACACATAAACACACAAAAACATACTCGGAGACTCTAAATAAAAATCTGCCTAAGCAGCAGAAACCTCCAAAGCAGACACCCAAGCAACTGCTACCCCAAAACAAAACACGTGCAACACATAGCTCACAAAGCCAGTGTGCCAAACAGTCACAGCCCTTAAGGCTAAACAACACACCTGATACACTTGTAATAGGTGACTCTATCATCAGGCACACTGACGTCCCGCTCACCAGGCTGAGCAAGAAGAAGGTCACGGTGAGCTGCCTGTCGGGTGCTAGAATCTGCCACATAACACAAGCACTCAGGTCACTCCAAGGCAAGTATAAATATGACTCAGTCATTGTCCATGCTGGTGTGAATGACCTGAGACGTACCTCCCTGGACTACATGAAAAGAGACATAGAGGAGCTCTCTGAGCATGTGGCCCAGGCCGGTATGACCCTGACCTTGAGTAGCATCTTACCCTCACCAAGAATGATGCCACAATATGAAGACAAGGTGATCAATTTCAACAATTGGCTTAAGTATTGGTGTCATTCAAAGGGGATCCAATGCCTGTCAGCCTGGGATGACATGCTCGACAAGCCACAATGCTTCGCTAGGGACGGCTTGCACCTGTCACCCCTGGGCTTTCGGATATTGGCAAAGGCTCTTGCTAACCCCATAGTGCCTTTTTTAGGCAAGGCTCAAAATACAAACCCACCTCCATAGGGATCACAACGGATAAGAAACTAAGAGTAATGCTACTCAACGCCAGAAGTCTAAACCTCAAGATGCATGCACTCAAAACTCTCCTTAGCATGGAGAACATTGATATCTGTGCAGTAACAGAAACCTGGTTCAAGGCTCCCAAGAGCACCCCAGCACTAGCAGGTTATACCTCATACCATGCTTTTCGGCCCCAAAACTTGGACCAACCCACAAAAGGAGGGGGAGTATCAATATTCATCAAAGATACCCACACCTCCAGGTTGGTGGCACAGCACGAAGCATCAGAGACTATCCATGTGCAACTAACAGTGGGTAAAACTGCCTTCCAGTTTATAGCCCACTACAGACCACCCTCCCTAACCCAGGAACCCCACTCAGCCTTCCTGAGAACACTGGAAAATATGAAGGTCTCTCCAAACACCATTATATTGGATGACTTCAACTACCCAAACATAGACAGGGAGCATTACTCTAGCTCCAACACCCTAGCCCAAAGGTTCCTAGAATTTATAAACTCAAATGCTATGGAACAACTTGTTACCATTCCCACAAGAGGAGAAAACATACTGGACCTGATCATCACCAACATAGGGACTCTATGCTCCAGACTAGAAGTGTATCCCTCACTGGTATGATCAGACCATAAACTAATCTCACTGGATATTCACATGCCGACACCACCCCCTGCCCAGTAAACCACAGTGAAAACCTTCTCTAAAGCAAATTTCACACTCCTCAAAACCAAGGTGGAATCCTTCAAAGCCCCCGGGTCTGTGGAAAATACGGCCCAGACTGCAGAATCCTTTATAAACGCATTCTATGAACACCTTCAGGAATGCATGGATCATGCGATCCCAAATAAAACCAAGACCCAATCCTCCAAAAAGCAGACTTCCTGTCTGGTGGACCCCAGCCATAAATAAACTATACAATAGAAGGAGGAAGCTACTAAATGATAGAGCAAAATTCCAAAAAGGGAAGGCATCTCTGATCAGTATTAGCAAAAAACTACGGGCACTCATAAAATCGTCTAAGGCCAGCTTCGAGAGAAAAATTGCACAGGACACTAAGGATAATCACAAGGCTTTCTTTAGTTATGTTAGGAACCTGGGTGGTAATTCCCAGATACGCTCAGAATTAGTCCAAAATGACAAAAAATACACCGAACCCACAGACATTACCAACATCCTAGCTGACAGGTTCAGCGCAAACTTCTCCCACCCCTCCCCACCAAAAGGGCAAATATCTATCCCAGCAGAGTGCTGCCCCCCTGACATCTTAGATGCTCAGGTAAGAGCCGCCCTCTCCAAAGCAAAAAACACAGCATCAATGGGACCAGACGGTGTCCCGGGCTGCGTCCTACATGAACTCCAAGAAGAGATAAACCCAAACATAAAACTACTGTTCAATCTCAGCCTTACTACAGGATATGTACCCAAAGAGTGGTGTACAGCAACTGTGGTCCCTCTCCACAAAGGTGGTGCCTCAATGGATCCTGGAAACTATCACCGCATAAGCCTGACTAGCTTGGTCTGCAAAGCTATGGAAAGGATCATCATGGGCCTCATAAATAAAGATATTGGGGACCTACAGACACTGGATCCTACCCAGTTCGGCTTTGTTAAGGGCAGATCCTGCCTCTTAAACCTGGTTGATTTCTTTGAAACAGTCACCAAGGCCATTGACGAGGGGAAGGTGGCCCACACAGCCTACCTGGACCTCGCAAAAGCCTTTGATACAATACCCCACTCGGGCATTATAGATAAGCTCACCAGCCTAAATTTAAACCCCCATGTCACTAGATGGGTTGCAAACTGGCTCAAGGATAGAACCCACATGGTTAGAATTGCTGGAGCCATGTCAGACTCCAAACCAGTTACAAGTGGCGTCCCACAAGGCTCAGTCCTGGGACCTCTCTTGTTCGGTATATATTTCTCGGAGGTACAGGCCAACACGGAAGGACTGTGGCTGACCAAGTTTGCAGATGACTGCAAACTGGGTGCCATAATCGACTCTCCAGCCAACACACGCATCCTCCAAAAGGGCCTTACAGAAACAGACAACTGGTGCCAGAGCCATGGCCTCAAGCTAAACGCCAAAAAGTATATAGTCATCCCCTTTGGCAAAAACAAAGTGCCCACAAATTACCACATAGGTGGTAATCCATTAAGTACAGAAGAAGTAATTAGGGAGCTGGGGACCCAAGTTGATAGCAATCTCTCATTTGACAACCACGTGGCCAAAGTGGTTAAAAAAACAATTTATATAGCCCACCTAATCATGAAGGGATTCACATCTAGATCAGGGGAGATCATCGTGCCTCTTTACTCATCCCTCATCAGGCCCATAATCGAGTACAATACCCCTTTTGGGATGTACCTTACCAGACACCTGCAGCAACTGGAAAGACCCCAAAAGTACCTCACCAAGAGGATCAAAGGGCTCAAACAGATGCCATATGCTGCCCGGTTAAAGAAACTCCAGCTCTACTCAATGGCATACCGCCTGTTCAGAGGCAATTTGTGCCTGACGTATAAAGTCATGTCCAACCCAGAATTAATGGACATGCTGCACCTCAGAAAATCCAAATCCCATCGAGCTATGTGCTCAAGAGACTTGAACCTCAGCAATGAAATAAATAGGACATGCTGGAGGGACAGATTCATAACCCAGAGGCTCCCTTCACTCTGGAAAAAAATCCCAGTCCAGGTTACGCAGAGTCCCTCATTGACTCGCTTTAAGAGGAATCTTAATGAGTGGATGGGAGATCGTAGGTTTACCCGGGTATCACTTCTGTGTCACTGTTAGACAGAGTCACAGTATACTAACCTCAAAAAAGGGCATAGCAAAATTAATTTAAAATGGGTGGCGAAAGCCAAACACATTCTGCCTAGGCTTATAAATGCCCTAGGGCAGATAGCCTAGTATGAACCTATGAACCATCAGTCCTGCTATATCATGCTATATAATCATATGATAACAAAACCTTATAAGAATGTAAACAAAAATCACAACATCATTATTCCTGCTTTATCATGCTATATAATCATATGATGACAAAACCTTATAATAGGAATGCACACACAAATCGCAGCACCATCAGTACTGCTATATCATGCTATATAATCATATGATGACAAAACCTTATAATAAGAATGCACACACAAATCACAGCACCATCAGTCCTGCTACATCATGCTATATAATCATATGATGACAAAACCTTATAAGAGGAATGCACACACAAATCACGGCACCATCAGTCCTGCTATAGCATGCTATATAATTATATGATGACAAAACCTTATAATAAGAATGCACACAAAAATCACAGCACCATCAGTCCTGCTATATCATGCTATATAATCATATGATGACAAAACCTTATAATAAGAATGCACACACAAATCACAGCACAATCAGTCCTGCTGTATCATGCTATATAATCATATGATGACAAAACCTTATAATAAGAATGCACACAAAAATCACAGCACCATCAGTCCTGCTATATCATGCTATATAATCATACGATGACAAAACCTTATAATAAGAATGTAAAAAAAAATCACAGCACCCATCAGTCCTGCTATATCATGCTATATAATCATATGATGACAAAACCTTATAATAGGAATGCACACACAAATCACAGCACCATCAGTCCTGCTATATCATGCTATATAATCATATGATGACAAAACCTTATAATAGGAATGCACACACAAATCACAGCACCATCAGTCCTGCTATATCATGCTATATAATCATATGATGACAAAATTTTTATTTTTATTTTTTTTATTTTACATTTGTTAACTGGGCTAGTCTAACTGGATATATTTCCATTTTCAGCAGAGGCCCGGGGAGAAAAGCTCCACATAGAGAAAAAAAGCAATTACATAATACAAAAAAAGTCAAGAATAAAATAAGGTGCCTAATTCAATATAAAATTCTACATTGAAGTATTCTAAATTCATAACCTGTACAGAAACAAAGGTTAATTGAACATTTAGTACACGAAAAATGAAAGGAAAAAGAGAAAGACATTCATAGTAAATGTAAAAGTAGCAGCAGCAGAAAAAAAAAATCTTGATAATTTAATATGCTAACAACATTATTAATAGATTTAAGAGAGACTAATAGGAGGAAAAAAAAGAGGAATAGAAAGAAAAAAACCTATTAAGGCATAGGTAGTGACCTATTAAAATAGTAAGAAGGAAAACAAGGAGAGGACAAGAGAGAGAAAATAAGTTATGGTAACCATAGTTTTAATCAGGGTTAAAGCAAGAGCATAACCAGTGTTTTTTAAGGTGTGTTTTGAGTTTTTGTTTAAAGAGAACCGAGGATGGAATGGAAGTTAGTTCGGTGGGAAGATGATTCCAATACTTACCAATTGTATTGGAGAAAAGGGAGTCACCAGCACAGTTATTAGTTTTAGTTAAGGTTACTAGAAGTTTGTTTGAGGAGCGAAGAGAATTAAGGTTAGTGTAAGGGGTAAGCAGGTTGGAAAGTATAGGTGTTTTGTTAGGATAGTAGAAAATCCTATGTACAAAGGTAAGTTGAGAAAGAAACAACATGTTTTTTAGTTCAAGCCAGTGAAGTTGTTGTAGGTTCAGGCAGTGATGAGTTCTATATAGATTTCCAGTAACAAATCTAGCTATACTATGATAAGTGTTAGCCAGCTTAGAGAGATTGTTTTTCTTTAGGTTAGTGTAGATAGGTGAAGCATAGAGAAGAGTGGAAATAAGATGAGAGTGGGCAAGTGTAGCTTTAGCTGTAGGAGTTAAGAACATTTTGATTCTGTAGAAGGAGCCCAGCTTTCTGTTTACATTTTTAATAGTATTATTAATGTGACTATCAAAGGTAAGGCTGTTGTCGATTGTGACACCTAATAACTTCGTGGTAGAGTCAGGTGATAAAAGGGTGCCATCACTGGAAGAGATAGAAAATTCTAATGGGGGGGGGGCTAGTAGTGGGCTTAAAGAGGAGGAGTTTGGATTTTTTAGCATTCAAGAGTAGACAACGTTTTAAGAACCATGCCTCTACTGTGTAAAATACATTTTGTGTAATTGTTTGTAATTCAGAGATGGTTTTAGCAGAACAAATAAGTGTGGAATCATCAGCATATTGTATGCATGTGGTCTGGGGTATAGCTACTTGTAGGTCATTTATGAATAAGGAGAATAGAAGCGGTCCAAGAATAGAGCCTTGGGGGACACCAAGAGAGATTGGTAAAAGAGAAGAGAGTTTGTTATCCCAGAGGACTGCCTGTCTCCTGTTATTGAGGTAGGAAGCAAACCAATGGATAGCCTTGGGTTCTAAAGAAATAGATTCCAGAATTTTTATGAGAAGGGGATGGTTAACCATATCAAAGGCTTTGGACAGGTCAATGAAGAGAGCTGATGATAGAATATTGTTATTACGGTTTTTGTTGATGAAGTCAGTAAAGGATAGGAGTGCAGTGGTAGTACTATGAAATGGTCTAAAACCATGTTGGCAGTTAGTTAGAATGCTGTGTTTAGTTAAGTGATCCATTAATTGATAGTGAACACATTTTTCCATTATTTTTGCTAGTGGTGACAAAATTGCTATGGGCCTATAATTAGAGTACTCATTTGAGTTTCCTCCTTTGTGTAAGGGGATGATATAAGAGATTTTCCAAATATCAGGGATGGTTTCTTCATTAATAGTTCTGTTTATAAGAATGGATATAGGATAGGCTATTTCATTCGCTGCTTTTTGAAGGAATTCAGGTGGAAGCTGGTCAGCAGAGGGGGTGCCAGGTTTAAGTTTTTGGATACATTTTCGGATAAAGGTGGTAGAGATAGGTTGTAATATGAAGGTTGGTAGGTTAGAAGATGAGAGATCAGGGATGCTAGAATTATCAAAGGAAAGGTGAGAGGCCAAAGAGTTAATGGTGTCAATAAAGAAGGAATTAAAGGTATTGGCAATTTCATTGGTTGAGTTATTGTCCGACTCAGAGGGGGAGGGAGTTGTAGTCTGACCAGGGCGAATAAGTCTATTTAAGTTTTTCCAGAATTTACAGGGGTTATTATGATTTACTTGCTGAAGATTACTATAGTTGTTTTTTTGTCTGAAAGTATGGCTTTTTTGGTAGTATTTCTCAAGTATCTAAAGGTCTGTTGATCTGAGGGAGATTTACTAGTTCTCCATTTGATCCAGGATTTGTTTCTAAGTAACAGTTTTTGTCTTGTTTCCTTAGTAAGCCAGGGGGCTGGTTTAGATTTAACTCGGATGGTGCATTTTGGTGCATGATTATCAAGGATTGATAAGAATTTGTCATTAAAGTATTTAACGGCATCTTCAAGTAGGAGAGATTTTAGGGGGTTCCAGTTGCAGGCATTTAGTTCAGCTTTAAATAGGAGAAGGTTACAATGTTTATTACTTCGTGAGATTTTAAAAATAGGGGTATTAGAAGTGATACTTTTTTGTCTTATGATGTATGTTAAGGAGTGGTCACTAATGTCATCAGGTAAAGTGCCAGCCTGATATGCTTGTTGTGGTTTGTTAATTAGAATCCAATCCAATATACTTTCTTTGTTGTTAGGTTTATTGATCCTAGTTATGGTGTTTTTTGTCTGAGTAAAGCCATGACGATTAATATGCATGGCTGGGTTAATTGAGTTAACAGAGGACCAGTCAAGGTTAAGGTCTCCTAGTATGATAGTTTCTTGTGGGTAAGTGGAAGATGCCCAATTAAGGATGTTTTTGATAATAGTAGAGTTATTTCCAGGAGGTAGATAGATACAAATGATATAGATTGATTTATATGGATATAGTTTCAGTTTTGAAATAAGGAGTTCAGCCTTGGTATCCTCTTGTGGATCATAGCGTACTAAGGATACTTGTAGTTTAGTCTTAAATAGCAGTGCTACACCCCCACCCTTGTGGGTAGTGCGGTCTAGTCTTAGAATATTATAGCCTGGGGGAATAATTTCACTATCTTTAGTACAGGGCTTTAACCAGGTTTCAGTTAGACAGAAGATGTCAAAGGAGTAGTAATCGAGAAGGGAATGAAGATGAGTAAGCTTGTTATTGGCACTTCGGATATTAAGATGTCCAATAAGTAAAGAATTTGAATTAGAGGTTGATGATGGAAGGAAGGAGCTTGAAATAATAGATTTAGTGTCAGAAGAGGTGTTAAATGGCCCTGGGTTGGGATGTATATCACCATCTTTTGCGGTTGAGGGGATATATGGTGAGTGAGGATTACAGGAGAAGCTAGAAAGATATTTTAGTCGTCTCAAGATAAGATAGTTAAATTTAATATGGGATAGTCGATGATATTTGGCTAGGAGGTAGGAAGAGGTAGATGTGATATTTAAATGAGTTAATTTATGGGATGTAAGATCTGAGGCTGTTTGTTTAAGAGAATAATTAATGTGGGAATTATATTTTTGTTCATAAGAGGTAAAAAGATAGGGTAGCGCGAGAAGTAGGGAAGGAATAAGCAGAAGTAATAGCTTAGTTAGGATAATGTTAGTGTTAGAGGTTTTGGATAGGGTTGTACGAGTTTTAGATGACATATTGAGGGGTAGATGAAAGCTACTTTTAGTATAGAGGTAAGGACAAAACTATGGTATATAAAAGACAAGGTAGGTAAATGTTAAAACTATGGTATAAAAAAGAGAAAGAAGGTGAATGATTAGAATGTAGAAGTTAAAGATTTGTGGACGGTGAGGAAAGCAAGGAGAGTATGAAGGATAGTAGGGGAGTATAGAGGGGGAGGAGTTATATAGATTAGGTAGTTGGTTGGGATAGGTGTAATGTGGTAGGGGGTGTGGTGTGAGGAGAATATATGTAAAGGTACGTGGGGTGGGTGGGATAAGGGGGCAGGGAATGGAGCGTAGCGGGGCAGGAACAACTAGTGGAGAGAGCGTAGCCAATCAGCCCAGCAAGAGAGCTGCAACACAAGTAACTTGGCCAGGTAAGAGTAATAAATTATTTAGAGGGAACTTAAAATGTGGGTGGTACTGAAAACTAAAGAGGGCAAGTGGTATGCAAGAAGGTGGCTTGCTAGGGGAGAGCAAGATAGGGAGTATAAGTCCAGCAACAACCTACCTCTAGGATACATGCAATTCAGAAAACAATAGTTCGGTAGGAAAAAGAAATGCTTAGGCCAAAACGTAATGAATGAAAAAAGAGAGAGGAAGGATAATTTAGTTATGTAAAGTTATCAGACACTGAATAATATCAGGCTTTCGAGGCAAGGTAGAGAATAAATTAAGTAAATTATATATTGTAGAGGCAAAAGCTAACTAACAGAGTGGTGATATGCTAAAGGGGCACAAAACGACCTTGGGAGGTACCACGTGAGTGCCGCTCTCGTTAGCTTACTGTATAATTATAAAAATAAATAAAAAAGGACATACATCAAATATACTGAGAGGCTAGTGCATGAAACGAGCACTAGATAGGTAGTTGGAGCACTTCCAGGGTAGCCTCACTAGAAAGGCCTGCCTTGAGGTTACAGAGACCAAATTATTAGTGCACCAGGGAAGGGGCAATCCAATGTGGAACGTTAGGATTCAAAAGCTAGAAGAAAAAAAAAACAAGGGAGAAGCAAGGTTAGGAGAAGTGGTAAATCAAAACCTTATAATAAGAATGCACACACAAATCACAGCACCATCAGTCCTGCTATATCATGCTATATAATCAAATTATGACAAAACCTTATAATAGGAATACACACAGATCACAGCACCATCAGTCCTGCTATATCATGCTATATAATCATATGATGACAAAACCTTATAATAGGAATGCACACACAAATCACAGCACCATCAGGCCTGCTATATCATGCTATATAATCATATTATGACAAATCCTTATAATAAGAATGCACACACAAATCACAGCACTATCAGTCCTGCTATATCATGTTATATAATCATATGATGACAAAACCTTATAATAAGAATGCACACACAAATCACAGCACCATCAGTCCTGCTCTATCATGGTATAAAATAATATGATGACAAAACCTTATAATAGGAATGCACACACAAATCACAGCACCAACAGTCCTGCTATATCACGCTATATAATCATATGATGACAAAACCTTACAATAAAAATGCACACAAAAATCACAGCACCATCAGTCATGCTATATCATGCTATATAATAATATGATGACAAAACATTATAATAAGAATGCACACACAAATCACAGCACCATCAGACCTGTTATATCATGCTATATAATCATATAATGACAAAACCTTATAATAAGAATGCACACACAAATCACAGCACCATCAGTCCTGCTATATCATGCTATGTAATCATATGATGACAAAACCTTATAATAAGAATGCACACACAAATCACAGCACCATCAGACCTGCTATATCA
Organism: Protopterus annectens; assembly: GCF_019279795.1. Classification (NCBI taxonomy): domain Eukaryota; kingdom Metazoa; phylum Chordata; order Ceratodontiformes; family Protopteridae; genus Protopterus; species Protopterus annectens. The sequence continues at coordinate 1,694,954,906 of NC_056744.1, read as the reverse complement.
TGCTATATAATCATATGATGACAAAACCTTATAATAGAAATGCACACAAAAATCACAGCAACATCAGTCCTGCTATATCATGCTATATATACATATGATGACAAAACCTTATAATAAGAATGCACACACACAACTCACAGCACCATCAGTCCTGCTATGTCATGCTATATAATCATATGATGACAAAACCTTATAATAGGAATGCACACACAAATCACAGCACCATCAGTCCTGCTATATCATGCTATATAATCATATTATGACAAAACCTTATAATAGGAATGCACACAGATCACAGCTCCATCAGTCCTGCTATATCATGCTATATAATCATATGATGACAAAACCTTATAATAAGAATGCACACACAAATCACAGCACCATCCGTCCTGCTATATCATGCTATAAAATCATATGATGACAAAACCTTATAATAAGAATGCACACAAAAATCACAGCACCATCAGTCCTGCTATATCATGCAATATAATCATATGATGACAAAACCTTATAATAAGAATGCACACACATATCACAGCACCATCAGTCCTGCTATATCATGCTATATAATCATATGATGACAAAACCTTATAATAAGAATGCACACACAAATCACAGCACCATCAGTCCTGCTATATCATGCTATATAATCATATGATGACAAAACCTTATAATAAGAATGCACACACAAATCACAGCACCGTCAGTCGTGCTATATCATGCTATATAATCATAATATGACAAAACCTTATAATAGGAATGCACACACAAATCACAGCACCATCAGTCCTGCTATATCATGCTATATAATCATATGATGACAAAACCTTATAAGAATGTAAACAAAAATCACAGCACCATCAGTCCTGCTATATCATGCTATATAATGATATGATGACAAAACCTTATAATAGGAATGCACACACAAATCACAGCACTATCAGTCCTGGTATATCATGCTATATAATCATATGATGACAAATCCTTATAATAAGAATGCACACACAAATCACAGCACCATCAGTCCTGCTATATCATGCTATATAATTATATGATGACAAAACCTTATAATAAGAATGCACACACAAATCACAGCACCATCAGTCCTGCTATATCATGCTATATAATCATATGATGACAAAACCATATAATAAGAATGCACACACAAATCACAGCACCATCAGTCCTGCTATATCATGCTATATAATCATATGATGACAAAACCTTATAATCAGAATTTAAACAAAAATCACAGCACCATCAGTCCTGCTATAACATGCTATATAATCATATGATGACAAAACCTTATAATAGGAATGCAAACACAAAATCACAGCACCATCAGTCCTGCTATATCATGCTATATAATCATATGATGACAAAACCTTATAATAAGAATGCACACACAAATCACAGCACCATCAGTCCTGCTATATCATGCTATATAATCATATGATGACAAAACCTTATAATAAGAATGCACACACAGATCACAGCACCTTCAGTACTGCTATATCATGCTATATAATCATATGATGGCAAAACCTTATAATAGGAATGCACATACAAATCACAGCACCATCAGTCCTGCTACATCATGCTATATAATCATATGATGACAAAACCTTATAATAAGAATGCAAACACAAATCACAACACCATCAGTCCTGCTATATCATGCTATATAATCATATGATGACAAAACCTTATAATAAGAAGGCACACACAAATTACAGCACCATCAGTCCTGCTATATCATGCTATATAATCATATAATGACAAAACATTAAAATAAGAATGCACACACAAATCACAGCACCATCAGTCCTGCTATATCATGCTATATAATCATATGATGACAAAACTGTATAATAAGAATGCACACACAAATCACAGCACCATCAGTCCTGCTATATAACCATATGATGGCAAAAACTTATAATTAGAATTCACACACAAATTACAGCACCATCAGTTCTGCTATATCATGCTATATAATCATATAATGACAAAACATTAAAATAAGAATGCACACACAAATCACAGCACCATCAGTCCTGCTATATCATGCTATATAATCATATGAAGACAAAACCTTATAATAAGAATGCACACACAAATCACAGCACCATCCGTCCTGCTATACCATGCTATATAATCATATGATGACAAAACCTTATAAGAATGTAAACAAAAATCACAGCACCATCAGTCCTGCTATATCATGCTATATAATCATATGATGACAAAACCTTATAATAGGAATGCACACACAAATCACAGCACCATCAGTCCTGCTATATCATGCTATATAATCATATGATGACAAAACCTTATAATAAAAATGCACACACAAATCACAGCACCATCAGTCCTGCTATATAATCATATGATGACAAAACCTTATAAGAATGTAAACAAAAATCACAGCACCATCAGTCCTGCTATATCATGCTATATAATCATATGATGACAAAACCTTATAATAAGAATGCACACAAAAATCACAGCACCATCAGTCCTGCTATATCATGCTATATAATCATATGATGACATAATGCACACACACAAATCACAGCACCATCAGTCCTGCATATCATGCTATATAATCATATCATGACAAAACCTTATAATAGGAATGCACACACAAATCACAGCACCATCAGTCCTGCTATATCATGCTATATAATCATATGATGACAAAACCGTATAGTAGGAATGCACACACAAATCACAGCACCATCAGTCCTGCTATATCATGCTATATAATCATATGATGACAAAACCTTATTAGAATGTAAACAAAAATCACAGCACCATCAGTCCTGCTATATCATGCTATATAATCATATGATGACAAAACCATATAATAGGAATGCACACACAAATCACAGCACCATCAGTCCTGATATATCATGCTATATAATCTTTTGATGAGAAATCCTTATAATAGGAATGCACACACAAATCACAGCACCATCAGTCCTGCTATATCATGCTACATAATCATATGATGACAAAACCTTATAATAGGAATGCACACACAAATCACAGACCCATCAGTCCTGCTATATCATGCTATATAATTATATGATTACAAAACCTTATAATAAGAATGCACACACAAATCACAGCACCATCAGTCCTGCTATATCATGCTATATAATCATATGATGACAAAACCTTATAATAGGAATGCACACACAAATCACAGCACCATCAGTCCTGCTATATCATGCTATATAATCATATGATGACAAAACCTTATAACAGGAATGAACACACAAATCACAGCACCATCAGTCCTGCTATATCATGCAATATAATCATATGATGACAAAACCTTATAATAAGAATGCACACACAAATCACAGCACCATCTGTCCTGCTATATCATGTTATATAATCATATGATGAGAAAACCTTATAATAAGAATGCACACACAAATCACAGCACAATCAGTCCTGCTATATCATGGTATATAATCATATTATGACAAAACCTTATAATAGGAATGCACACACAAATCACAGTGCCATCAGTCCTGCTATATCATGCTATATAATCATATGATGGCAAAACCTTATAATAGGAATGCACACACAAATCACAGCACCATCAGTCCTGCTATATCATGCTATATAATCATATGATGACAAAACCTTATAATAAGAATGCACACACAAATCACAGCACCATCAGTCCTGCTATATCATGCTATATGGTGTTTTTTTTATTATTATTACTGATTTTTGTATACTTATTTGAACTACTTTCATTTACGATGTTTCAACTACGTTTTCCAACCTTGTTGCTGTATTTTAAGTAATGATCTAACTATTAATGTTGGAGCTTTTCTCCCCGGACCTCTACTGAAAATGGAAATATATCCAGCTAGACTAGCCCGGTCAACAAATGTAAAATAAATAAATAAAATAAATAAATATATAATCATATGATGACAAAACCTTATAATCAGAATGTAAACAAAAATCACAGCACCATCAGTCCTGCTATATCATGCTATACAGACCTCCCAACCATCCCGAATTACTCGGTGTTTACCGAGTTTTGAGGTCCAAATGGAGGGGTGCCACGATTCCCGAGTGGTACCCCTTCATTTCCGATTTCTTTGCAGTTTGTTTTTTTATTTTTTTAAAATTTGCGCTGTCGGAGCTGACATCATCACGTGCGTGATGACGTCAGCTCCGTCAGCACTACCAGCCAGTCGGAATTGAGCTCATAGAGCTCACGTCATCATTTCCGGCTGGCTGCGAGCAGGCGGGAATTAAACTGTTGCTGGCTGCGTCTAGCATGCTTACCAAGTTAACAACTGTACGATGATTATAAAGCTGTAGGTATTGCATGTGAATGAATTCCACGTGTTGTCCAAAAATAAGGATCTTTCTTTTGCCTACTGCATGATTAAGTGATCAAGTTGTTTGATCGGTGTTCTCAGGTTGCCCTTGGCGGTACTTGTGTTCGCTGGGCTTACCCGGTTAACAAACGTATACAAAATAATAAAAATCGCATGTAAATGCATTCTATAACATCATCTAAAGGCTGGGATACACTCTGTGTTTGGTGAACCTACAATTGTCATAATCTACTAAAAACAAAAGTGACATACATCATCAAGGGTGTACTCAGGTGAGTTCATTATTATTGACATTTCTCAGAAATATTATGGATCAAAAAGTACAGAACGTATTATAAAACTGTATAAAGTAGTGTTTCCTCTATAAAACTACAGAAGCTATGCTACAGGAATGCGCCCTCTAAAAACAGTCTTTTAGGGTTATAAATGGCAAACAGCTGACAATAATATCCTCCTTTCTGAACAGGACAGTTTGAGGGCTAAATATATTTTAATGACAGTTGGACGGAGAGGGCAACAACATCTACTCTCAGTATAAAAATACATTTCTAGCTATACCCCGGGGCAGCGTATGCAGCCTATCACTGTCACTCAGGTCCACATAATTCGGTTGACTACACAAGTCACCGCTATATGTGTATCAGGATTACATTACCACTCAGGCATTCCACGTTGGGTATGTACACATTTGATAATCCCACTCCAGAGATATTTAAAAAACACGTGTTCTATGAAATAGTACTGTGCTGTCTATGCCTTTAAATATTTTAGAATTACTTGGATAATACAGTATCCTTTCCATGCGGCTTTCCCAAGGTTAATAGAGCGCCATGAAATACTACTCGTTTTCTGTCAACAATAACAGTAATTAGCGATCACAAGTGGCATGTTGCACTGACTGTAGTGTATAGTATTCTGGGTTAAGGACTTGCCAGTAACATGCATGCAAGGTTTTTATAAATAAAATCTTAGGGGCTGATAAGTGTTCAAAATGTTTTTCTATCTACATGGTTATTTAGGGAATCTGGCTATTTGATAACGATGTGAAATTGCTATCACAACTGGTTTTATATACGTATATGTACATGTTTAGGATATTTATTAGAGAATTTAGAACTTCTTTTTAAATCACTGGATTGATTCTGGGATATGTAGTTCTAGATTTTATTAGGGTTTAAAATATATAAGACAGATTGTCTAGTTTCCCTTTTAAATGAATGTGGGAAGTGACGTGACTGTTATGTAACATCATTTTATTTAAATTTGCTTTTTGGCACTATTCTGTATACTCTGAAGAAGCTACTGTGTTTCCAGTAGCGAAAATGCTGTACCTTTATATAATAAATTTGCGTTAAGTGGAAAAGTGGAAGTGTATCTGCTATAATTCTTGGTCTTTCACCAATTTTTGGTCTCCCACTAGTTGGACGCCTGTACCTTCTCTTTTTTTATTAGTAACATGCATGGTGGTAACACAGCATTTTATTTTAGAAACTTTCCAAAATTATACAAGCAATGTTTAAAATGTGTCCTTGGTTTTTAACCTTTTACCTCCCCAAAAATCCTGAAATTGAAAATAAGTGCGGGACGCTGTGCAAGATGCCTGTGGCTTACAATGCTATCATTCTGTTTATAGTTTGGGTGTGGAAGTAGACTTTTATGATGGAAATGTTCTGGATTGGGCAGATTTGTAATTATTGGTGCATGCATTTTATTTCATTGCCAACAGTACAGCCTACTGGAAAAATGTTCATTCAAACAATAAATTTAAAATGTGCTCTGTCTAACAAGTGTACTGCATTATACAAGGAATATAACTTAATAAAGTCAGGAAGGTGTATCAAAGAAAAGAACACATGTATGGTTCTTGCTTTGTGTGCAAGGGGCCAATGATTTGAAAACAGCCCAAAGGTAATCTTTATCCATCACTGGTCAGATGCATTTTCTTTGGATGTGGTGCAGGTTTCAGTGATGTTTCAATTAATGTGAGTTTCAAGGGCAGAGAAATTTTAATGCCAAGTCTATTTTTATTGTGAGACAGTATTACTTTGTTTATCAGATGTCTGTTAGTGTTTGTGCATTGATGTGCTGCAAAATGTAAAAATAAAATCCAAATAATCATTGTAGAAGTAAAGCAGTATGCACACATTAGTGTTTATGGTAAATGGGGCGAAATAGCCAGGTAATGGGACATTGGAATGGCTGCAGGGGGACTCTGGTGCCATATTTTGGTTGTCTGTTCTTCAGTTTGTGTTCGAAAGTTGGTAACCCACAATTCCATTGGAGTGGGTGGGGTGAAATAATTATGTATGCAAATTAGATGTTAATCAGCGTACAGATTTGTACCTATTTTTCATGGCCCTTGTCCAGATTTTTGATGTTTCCAGGTTGAGAGGTATGATGCTATATAATCATATGATGACAAAACCTTATAATAAGAATGCACACACAAATCACAGCACCATCAGTCCTGCTATATCATGCTATTAAATCAATATGTTAGCATTAATCCAGTTTTAGCTGTTCGCAGATTGGAAAAAGTGTTGCTTTAGTTATAGTTTTATAGTTATATTTTATATTCTATGTTTGTAATTTTTGTTGTTTTGTATTTTATGGTTGTCATATATGTTTAATGTTTCATTAGAAGTGATATAATGGGTGTTATTTAGTGTCTATATATTTATGCAAGCAGCAATGAATGTTTTTAAGCTAAAAGTTTTTAAGTCATGTTTTTAGAGTAAAATGTTATTGATGGTACCGTAGATAAAGAAGGTTGTGTATACCCACTAACTGTATCCACCTATTTTTGAATTAATTAATTATTCAATCAACAGTATCAATTTACTAATTTGCTTGATTTGAGTTGGGTTTTTGGATTTGTGTATATGAACATGAAATGCTCTGAAGTTGAAACCTGAAGAAGCGTGTCTTATAACACGTGAAAGCGCTTGTTTTATATTATATTCTATTAAATTTCCAGTTTTATGGTTCAACAGTTCGTGGTGGTCTCTTCCTATTGTTTTGCCATTATCTTCATTTTGACCTTACTGGAAGTGGACATTTGGCTGGTAGCAGTTCTTTTGGTCCTGCTATATCATGCTATATAATCATATGATGACAAAACCTTATAATAAAAATGCACACACAAATCACAGCACCATCAGTCCTGCTATATCATGCTATATAATCATATGATGACAAAACCTTATAATAAGAATGCACACACAAAACACAGCACCATCAGTCCTGCTATATCATGCTGTATAATCATCTGATGACAAAACCTTATAATGGGAATGCACACACAAATCACAGCACCATCAGTCCTGCTATATCATGCTATATAATCATATGATGACAAAACCTTATAATAAGAATGCGCACACAAAACACAGCACCATCAGTCCAGCTATATCATGCTGTATAATCATCTGATGACAAAACCTTATAATGGGAATGCACACACAAATCACAGCACCATCAGTCCTGCTATATCATGCTATATAATCATCTGATGACAAAACCTTATAATGGGAATGCACACACAAATCACAGCACCATCAGTCCTGCTATATCATGCTATATAATCATATGATGACAAAACTTTATAATAGGAATGCACACACAAATCACAGCACCATCAGTCCTGCTATATCATGCTATATAATCATATGATGACAAAACCTTATAATAGGAATGCACACACAAATCACAGCACCATCAGTCCTGCTATATAATCATATGATGACAAAACCTTATAATCAGAATTTAAACAAAAATCACAGCACCATCAGTCCTGCTATAACATACTATATAATCATATGATGACAAAACATTAAAATAAGAATGCACACACAAATCACAGCACCATCAGTCCTGCTATATCATGCTATATAATCATATGATGACAAAACCTTATAATAAGAATGCACACACAAATCACAGCACCATCAGTCCTGCTATATCATGCTATATAATCATATGATGACAAAACCTTATAATAAGAATGCACACACAAATCAGAGCACCATCAGTCCTGCTATATCATGCTATATAATCATATGATGACAAAACCTTATAAGAATGTAAACAAAAATCACAGCACCATCAGTCCTGCTATATCATGCTATATAATCATATGATGACAAAACCTTATAATAAGAATGCACACACAAATCACAGCACCATCAGTCCTGCTATATCATGCTATATAATCATATTATGACAAAACCTTATAATAGGAATGCACACAGATCACAGCTCCATCAGTCCTGCTATATCATGCTATATAATCATATGATGACAAAACCTTATAATAAGAATGCACACACAAATCACAACACCATCAGTCCCGCTATATCTTGCTATATAATCATATGATGACAAAACCTTATAAGAATGTAAAAAATATCACAGCACCAACAGTCCTGCTATATCATGCTATATAATCATATGATGAGAAAACCTTATAATAAGAATGCACACACAAATCACAGCACCATCAGTCCTGCTATATCATGCTATATAATCATATGATGACAAAACCTTATAATAAGAATGCACACACAAATCACAGCACCATCAGTCCTGCTATATCATGCTATATAATCATATCATGACAAAACCTTATAATAGGAATGCACACAAAAATCACAGCACCATCAGTCCTGCTATATCATGCTATATAATCATATGATGACAAAACCATATAATACGAATGCACACACAAATCACAGATCCATCAGTCCTGCTATATCATGCTATATAATCATATTATGACAAAACCTTATAATAGGAATGCACACAGATCACAGCTCCATCAGTCCTGCTATATCATGCTATATAATCATATGATGACAAAACCTTATAATAAGAATGCACACACAAATCACAGCACCATCAGTCCTGCTATATCATGCTATATAATCATATGATGACAAAACCTTATAATAGGAATGCACACACAAATCACAGCACCATCAGTCCTGCTATATCATGCTATATAATTATATGATGACAAAATCTTATAATAAGAATGCACACACAAATCACAGCACCATCAGTCCTGCTATATCATGCTATATAATCATAATATGACAAAACCTTATAACAGGATTGCACACACAAATCACAGCACCATCAGTCCTGCTATATCATGCTATATAATCATATGATGACAAAACCTTATAATAGGAATGCACACACAAATCACAGCACCATCAGTCCTGCTATATCAAGCTATATAATTATATTATGACAAAACCTTATAACAGGAATGCACACACAAATCACAGCACGATCAGTCCTGCTATATCATGCTATATAATCATATGATGACAAAACCTTATAACAGGAATGAACACACAAATCACAGCACCATCAGTCCTGCTATATCATGCTATATAATCATATGATGACAAAACCTTATAATCAGAATGCACACAAAAATCACAGCACCATCAGTCCTGCTATATCATGCTATATGGTGTTTTTTTTATTATTATTACTGATTTTTGTATACTTATTTGAACTACTTTCATTTACGATGTTTCAACTACGTTTTCCAACCTTGTTGCTGTATTTTAAGTAATGATCTAACTATTAATGTTGGAGCTTTTCTCCCCGGACCTCTACTGAAAATGGAAATATATCCAGCTAGACTAGCCCGGTCAACAAATGTAAAATAAATAAATAAAATAAATAAATATATAATCATATGATGACAAAACCTTATAATCAGAATGTAAACACAAATCACAGCACCATCAGTCCTGCTATATCATGCTATATAATCATATGATGACAAAACCTTATAATAGGAATGCACACACAAATCACAGCACCATCAGTCCTGCTATATCATGGTATATGGTGTTTTTTTTATTATTATTACTGATTTTTGTATACTTATTTGAACTACTTTCATTTACGATGTTTCAACTACGTTTTCCAACCTTGTTGCTGTATTTTAAGTAATGATCTAACTATTAATGTTGGAGCTTTTCTCCCCGGACCTCTACTGAAAATGGAAATATATCCAGCTAGACTAGCCCGGTCAACAAATGTAAAATAAATAAATAAAATAAATAAATATATAATCATATGATGACAAAACCTTATAATCAGAATGCACACACAAATCACAGCACCATCAGTCCTGCTATATCATGCTATATGGTGTTTTTTTTATTATTATTACTGATTTTTGTATACTTATTTGAACGACTTTCATTTACAATGTTTCAGCTACGTTTTTCAACCTTGTTGCTGTATTTTAAGTAATGATCTAACTATTAATGTTGGAGCTTTTCTCCCCGGACCTCTACTGAAAATGGAAATATATCCAGCTAGACTAGCCCGGTCAACAAATGTAAAATAAATAAATAAAATAAATAAATATATAATCATATGATGACAAAACCTTAAAATAGGAATGCACCCACAAATCACAGCACCATCAGTCCTGCTATATCATGCTATATAATCATATGATGAAAACACCTTATAATAAGAACGCACACAAATCACAGCACCATCAGTCCTGCTATATCATGCTATATGGTGTTTTTTTATTATTATTACTGATTTTTGTATACTTATTTGAACTACTTTCATTTACGATGTTTCAACTACGTTTTCCAACCTTGTTGCTGTATTTTAAGTAATGATCTAACTATTAATGTTGGAGCTTTTCTCCCCGGACCTCTACTGAAAATGGAAATATATCCAGCTAGACTAGCCCGGTCAACAAATGTAAAATAAATAAATAAAATAAATAAATATATAATCATATGATGACAAAACCTTATAATAAGAATGCACACACAAATCACAGCACCATCAGTCCTGCTATATCATGCTATATAATCATATGATGAAAACACCTTATAATAAGAATGAACACAAATCACAGCACCATCAGTCCTGCTATATCATGCTATATGGTGTTTTTTTTATTATTATTACTGATTTTTGTATACTTATTTGAACTACTTTCATTTACGATGTTTCAACTACGTTTTCCAACCTTGTTGCTGTATTTTAAGTAATGATCTAACTATTAATGTTGGAGCTTTTCTCCCCGGACCTCTACTGAAAATGGAAATATATCCAGCTAGACTAGCCCGGTCAACAAATGTAAAATAAATAAATAAAATAAATAAATATATAATCATATGATGACAAAACCTTATAATAGGAATGCACACACAAATCACAGC
>NC_056744.1:1694843834-1694942810 GCF_019279795.1 Protopterus annectens | reverse complement strand
AGCACCATCAGTCCTGCTATATCATGCTATATAATCATATGATGACAAAACCTTATAATAAGAATGCACACACAAATCACAGCACCATCAGTCCTGCTATATCATGCTATATAATCATATGATGACAAAACCTTATAATAAGAATGCACACACAAATCACAGCACCATCAGTCCTGCTATATCATGCTATATAATCATATGATGACAAAACCTTATAATAAGAATGCACACACAAATCACAGCACCATCAGTCCTGCTATATCATGCTATATAATCATATGATGACAAAACCTTATAATAAGAATGCACACACAAATCACAGCACCATCAGTCCTGCTATATCATGCTATATAATCATATGATGACAAAACCTTATAATAAGAATGCACACACAAATCACAGCACCATCAGTCCTGCTATATCATGCTATATAATCATATGATGACAAAACCTTATAATAAGAATGCACACACAAATCACAGCACCATCAGTCCTGCTATATCATGCTATATAATCATATGATGACAAAACCTTATAATAAGAATGCACACACAAATCACAGCACCATCAGTCCTGCTATATCATGCTATATAATCATATGATGACAAAACCTTATAATAAGAATGCACACACAAATCACAGCACCATCAGTCCTGCTATATCATGCTATATAATCATATGATGACAAAACCTTATAATAAGAATGCACACACAAATCACAGCACCATCAGTCCTGCTATATCATGCTATATAATCATATGATGACAAAACCTTATAATAAGAATGCACACACAAATCACAGCACCATCAGTCCTGCTATATCATGCTATATAATCATATGATGACAAAACCTTATAATAAGAATGCACACACAAATCACAGCACCATCAGTCCTGCTATATCATGCTATATAATCATATGATGACAAAACCTTATAATAAGAATGCACACACAAATCACAGCACCATCAGTCCTGCTATATCATGCTATATAATCATATGATGACAAACCTTATAATAAGAATGCACACACAAATCACAGCACCATCAGTCCTGCTATATCATGCTATATAATCATATGATGACAAAACCTTATAATAGGAATGCACACACAAATCACAGCACCATCAGTCCTGCTATATCATGCTATATAATCATATGATGACAAAACCTTATAATAAGAATGCACACACAAATCACAGCACCATCAGTCCTGCTATATCATGCTATATAATCATATGATGACAAAACCTTATAATAAGAATGCACACACAAATCACAGCACCATCAGTCCTGCTATATCATGCTATATAATCATATGATGACAAAACCTTATAATAAGAATGCACACACAAATCACAGCACCATCAGTCCTGCTATATCATGCTATATAATCATATGATGACAAAACCTTATAATAAGAATGCACACACAAATCACAGCACCATCAGTCCTGCTATATCATGCTATATAATCATATGATGACAAAACCTTATAATAAGAATGCACACACAAATCACAGCACCATCAGTCCTGCTATATCATGCTATATAATCATATGATGACAAAACCTTATAATAAGAATGCACACACAAATCACAGCACCATCAGTCCTGCTATATCATGCTATATAATCATATGATGACAAAACCTTATAATAAGAATGCACACACAAATCACAGCACCATCAGTCCTGCTATATCATGCTATATAATCATATGATGACAAAACCTTATAATAAGAATGCACACACAAATCACAGCACCATCAGTCCTGCTATATCATGCTATATAATCATATGATGACAAAACCTTATAATAAGAATGCACACACAAATCACAGCACCATCAGTCCTGCTATATCATGCTATATAATCATATGATGACAAAACCTTATAATAAGAATGCACACACAAATCACAGCACCATCAGTCCTGCTATATCATGCTATATAATCATATGATGACAAAACCTTATAATAAGAATGCACACACAAATCACAGCACCATCAGTCCTGCTATATCATGCTATATAATCATATGATGACAAAACCTTATAATAAGAATGCACACACAAATCACAGCACCATCAGTCCTGCTATATCATGCTATATAATCATATGATGACAAAACCTTATAATAAGAATGCACACACAAATCACAGCACCATCAGTCCTGCTATATCATGCTATATAATCATATGATGACAAAACCTTATAATAAGAATGCACACACAAATCACAGCACCATCAGTCCTGCTATATCATGCTATATAATCATATGATGACAAAACCTTATAATAAGAATGCACACACAAATCACAGCACCATCAGTCCTGCTATATCATGCTATATAATCATATGATGACAAAACCTTATAATAAGAATGCACACACAAATCACAGCACCATCAGTCCTGCTATATCATGCTATATAATCATATGATGACAAAACCTTATAATAAGAATGCACACACAAATCACAGCACCATCAGTCCTGCTATATCATGCTATATAATCATATGATGACAAAACCTTATAATAAGAATGCACACACAAATCACAGCACCATCAGTCCTGCTATATCATGCTATATAATCATATGATGACAAAACCTTATAATAAGAATGCACACACAAATCACAGCACCATCAGTCCTGCTATATCATGCTATATAATCATATGATGACAAAACCTTATAATAAGAATGCACACACAAATCACAGCACCATCAGTCCTGCTATATCATGCTATATAATCATATGATGACAAAACCTTATAATAAGAATGCACACACAAATCACAGCACCATCAGTCCTGCTATATCATGCTATATAATCATATGATGACAAAACCTTATAATAAGAATGCACACACAAATCACAGCACCATCAGTCCTGCTATATCATGCTATATAATCATATGATGACAAAACCTTATAATAAGAATGCACACACAAATCACAGCACCATCAGTCCTGCTATATCATGCTATATAATCATATGATGACAAAACCTTATAATAAGAATGCACACACAAATCACAGCACCATCAGTCCTGCTATATCATGCTATATAATCATATGATGACAAAACCTTATAATAAGAATGCACACACAAATCACAGCACCATCAGTCCTGCTATATCATGCTATATAATCATATGATGACAAAACCTTATAATAAGAATGCACACACAAATCACAGCACCATCAGTCCTGCTATATCATGCTATATAATCATATGATGACAAAACCTTATAATAAGAATGCACACACAAATCACAGCACCATCAGTCCTGCTATATCATGCTATATAATCATATGATGACAAAACCTTATAATAAGAATGCACACACAAATCACAGCACCATCAGTCCTGCTATATCATGCTATATAATCATATGATGACAAAACCTTATAATAAGAATGCACACACAAATCACAGCACCATCAGTCCTGCTATATCATGCTATATAATCATATGATGACAAAACCTTATAATAAGAATGCACACACAAATCACAGCACCATCAGTCCTGCTATATCATGCTATATAATCATATGATGACAAAACCTTATAATAAGAATGCACACACAAATCACAGCACCATCAGTCCTGCTATATCATGCTATATAATCATATGATGACAAAACCTTATAATAAGAATGCACACACAAATCACAGCACCATCAGTCCTGCTATATCATGCTATATAATCATATGATGACAAAACCTTATAATAAGAATGCACACACAAATCACAGCACCATCAGTCCTGCTATATCATGCTATATAATCATATGATGACAAAACCTTATAATAAGAATGCACACACAAATCACAGCACCATCAGTCCTGCTATATCATGCTATATAATCATATGATGACAAAACCTTATAATAAGAATGCACACACAAATCACAGCACCATCAGTCCTGCTATATCATGCTATATAATCATATGATGACAAAACCTTATAATAAGAATGCACACACAAATCACAGCACCATCAGTCCTGCTATATCATGCTATATAATCATATGATGACAAAACCTTATAATAAGAATGCACACACAAATCACAGCACCATCAGTCCTGCTATATCATGCTATATAATCATATGATGACAAAACCTTATAATAAGAATGCACACACAAATCACAGCACCATCAGTCCTGCTATATCATGCTATATAATCATATGATGACAAAACCTTATAATAAGAATGCACACACAAATCACAGCACCATCAGTCCTGCTATATCATGCTATATAATCATATGATGACAAAACCTTATAATAAGAATGCACACACAAATCACAGCACCATCAGTCCTGCTATATCATGCTATATAATCATATGATGACAAAACCTTATAATAAGAATGCACACACAAATCACAGCACCATCAGTCCTGCTATATCATGCTATATAATCATATGATGACAAAACCTTATAATAAGAATGCACACACAAATCACAGCACCATCAGTCCTGCTATATCATGCTATATAATCATATGATGACAAAACCTTATAATAAGAATGCACACACAAATCACAGCACCATCAGTCCTGCTATATCATGCTATATAATCATATGATGACAAAACCTTATAATAAGAATGCACACACAAATCACAGCACCATCAGTCCTGCTATATCATGCTATATAATCATATGATGACAAAACCTTATAATAAGAATGCACACACAAATCACAGCACCATCAGTCCTGCTATATCATGCTATATAATCATATGATGACAAAACCTTATAATAAGAATGCACACACAAATCACAGCACCATCAGTCCTGCTATATCATGCTATATAATCATATGATGACAAAACCTTATAATAAGAATGCACACACAAATCACAGCACCATCAGTCCTGCTATATCATGCTATATAATCATATGATGACAAAACCTTATAATAAGAATGCACACACAAATCACAGCACCATCAGTCCTGCTATATCATGCTATATAATCATATGATGACAAAACCTTATAATAAGAATGCACACACAAATCACAGCACCATCAGTCCTGCTATATCATGCTATATAATCATATGATGACAAAACCTTATAATAAGAATGCACACACAAATCACAGCACCATCAGTCCTGCTATATCATGCTATATAATCATATGATGACAAAACCTTATAATAAGAATGCACACACAAATCACAGCACCATCAGTCCTGCTATATCATGCTATATAATCATATGATGACAAAACCTTATAATAAGAATGCACACACAAATCACAGCACCATCAGTCCTGCTATATCATGCTATATAATCATATGATGACAAAACCTTATAATAAGAATGCACACACAAATCACAGCACCATCAGTCCTGCTATATCATGCTATATAATCATATGATGACAAAACCTTATAATAAGAATGCACACACAAATCACAGCACCATCAGTCCTGCTATATCATGCTATATAATCATATGATGACAAAACCTTATAATAAGAATGCACACACAAATCACAGCACCATCAGTCCTGCTATATCATGCTATATAATCATATGATGACAAAACCTTATAATAAGAATGCACACACAAATCACAGCACCATCAGTCCTGCTATATCATGCTATATAATCATATGATGACAAAACCTTATAATAAGAATGCACACACAAATCACAGCACCATCAGTCCTGCTATATCATGCTATATAATCATATGATGACAAAACCTTATAATAAGAATGCACACACAAATCACAGCACCATCAGTCCTGCTATATCATGCTATATAATCATATGATGACAAAACCTTATAATAAGAATGCACACACAAATCACAGCACCATCAGTCCTGCTATATCATGCTATATAATCATATGATGACAAAACCTTATAATAAGAATGCACACACAAATCACAGCACCATCAGTCCTGCTATATCATGCTATATAATCATATGATGACAAAACCTTATAATAAGAATGCACACACAAATCACAGCACCATCAGTCCTGCTATATCATGCTATATAATCATATGATGACAAAACCTTATAATAAGAATGCACACACAAATCACAGCACCATCAGTCCTGCTATATCATGCTATATAATCATATGATGACAAAACCTTATAATAAGAATGCACACACAAATCACAGCACCATCAGTCCTGCTATATCATGCTATATAATCATATGATGACAAAACCTTATAATAAGAATGCACACACAAATCACAGCACCATCAGTCCTGCTATATCATGCTATATAATCATATGATGACAAAACCTTATAATAAGAATGCACACACAAATCACAGCACCATC
This sequence comes from Protopterus annectens, assembly GCF_019279795.1. Taxonomy (NCBI): domain Eukaryota; kingdom Metazoa; phylum Chordata; order Ceratodontiformes; family Protopteridae; genus Protopterus; species Protopterus annectens. The sequence continues at coordinate 1,694,936,482 of NC_056744.1, read as the reverse complement.
AGTCCTGCTATATCATGCTATATAATCATATGATGACAAAACCTTATAATAAGAATGCACACACAAATCACAGCACCATCAGTCCTGCTATATCATGCTATATAATCATATGATGACAAAACCTTATAATAAGAATGCACACACAAATCACAGCACCATCAGTCCTGCTATATCATGCTATATAATCATATGATGACAAAACCTTATAATAAGAATGCACACACAAATCACAGCACCATCAGTCCTGCTATATCATGCTATATAATCATATGATGACAAAACCTTATAATAAGAATGCACACACAAATCACAGCACCATCAGTCCTGCTATATCATGCTATATAATCATATGATGACAAAACCTTATAATAAGAATGCACACACAAATCACAGCACCATCAGTCCTGCTATATCATGCTATATAATCATATGATGACAAAACCTTATAATAAGAATGCACACACAAATCACAGCACCATCAGTCCTGCTATATCATGCTATATAATCATATGATGACAAAACCTTATAATAAGAATGCACACACAAATCACAGCACCATCAGTCCTGCTATATCATGCTATATAATCATATGATGACAAAACCTTATAATAAGAATGCACACACAAATCACAGCACCATCAGTCCTGCTATATCATGCTATATAATCATATGATGACAAAACCTTATAATAAGAATGCACACACAAATCACAGCACCATCAGTCCTGCTATATCATGCTATATAATCATATGATGACAAAACCTTATAATAAGAATGCACACACAAATCACAGCACCATCAGTCCTGCTATATCATGCTATATAATCATATGATGACAAAACCTTATAATAAGAATGCACACACAAATCACAGCACCATCAGTCCTGCTATATCATGCTATATAATCATATGATGACAAAACCTTATAATAAGAATGCACACACAAATCACAGCACCATCAGTCCTGCTATATCATGCTATATAATCATATGATGACAAAACCTTATAATAAGAATGCACACACAAATCACAGCACCATCAGTCCTGCTATATCATGCTATATAATCATATGATGACAAAACCTTATAATAAGAATGCACACACAAATCACAGCACCATCAGTCCTGCTATATCATGCTATATAATCATATGATGACAAAACCTTATAATAAGAATGCACACACAAATCACAGCACCATCAGTCCTGCTATATCATGCTATATAATCATATGATGACAAAACCTTATAATAAGAATGCACACACAAATCACAGCACCATCAGTCCTGCTATATCATGCTATATAATCATATGATGACAAAACCTTATAATAAGAATGCACACACAAATCACAGCACCATCAGTCCTGCTATATCATGCTATATAATCATATGATGACAAAACCTTATAATAAGAATGCACACACAAATCACAGCACCATCAGTCCTGCTATATCATGCTATATAATCATATGATGACAAAACCTTATAATAAGAATGCACACACAAATCACAGCACCATCAGTCCTGCTATATCATGCTATATAATCATATGATGACAAAACCTTATAATAAGAATGCACACACAAATCACAGCACCATCAGTCCTGCTATATCATGCTATATAATCATATGATGACAAAACCTTATAATAAGAATGCACACACAAATCACAGCACCATCAGTCCTGCTATATCATGCTATATAATCATATGATGACAAAACCTTATAATAAGAATGCACACACAAATCACAGCACCATCAGTCCTGCTATATCATGCTATATAATCATATGATGACAAAACCTTATAATAAGAATGCACACACAAATCACAGCACCATCAGTCCTGCTATATCATGCTATATAATCATATGATGACAAAACCTTATAATAAGAATGCACACACAAATCACAGCACCATCAGTCCTGCTATATCATGCTATATAATCATATGATGACAAAACCTTATAATAAGAATGCACACACAAATCACAGCACCATCAGTCCTGCTATATCATGCTATATAATCATATGATGACAAAACCTTATAATAAGAATGCACACACAAATCACAGCACCATCAGTCCTGCTATATCATGCTATATAATCATATGATGACAAAACCTTATAATAAGAATGCACACACAAATCACAGCACCATCAGTCCTGCTATATCATGCTATATAATCATATGATGACAAAACCTTATAATAAGAATGCACACACAAATCACAGCACCATCAGTCCTGCTATATCATGCTATATAATCATATGATGACAAAACCTTATAATAAGAATGCACACACAAATCACAGCACCATCAGTCCTGCTATATCATGCTATATAATCATATGATGACAAAACCTTATAATAAGAATGCACACACAAATCACAGCACCATCAGTCCTGCTATATCATGCTATATAATCATATGATGACAAAACCTTATAATAAGAATGCACACACAAATCACAGCACCATCAGTCCTGCTATATCATGCTATATAATCATATGATGACAAAACCTTATAATAAGAATGCACACACAAATCACAGCACCATCAGTCCTGCTATATCATGCTATATAATCATATGATGACAAAACCTTATAATAAGAATGCACACACAAATCACAGCACCATCAGTCCTGCTATATCATGCTATATAATCATATGATGACAAAACCTTATAATAAGAATGCACACACAAATCACAGCACCATCAGTCCTGCTATATCATGCTATATAATCATATGATGACAAAACCTTATAATAAGAATGCACACACAAATCACAGCACCATCAGTCCTGCTATATCATGCTATATAATCATATGATGACAAAACCTTATAATAAGAATGCACACACAAATCACAGCACCATCAGTCCTGCTATATCATGCTATATAATCATATGATGACAAAACCTTATAATAAGAATGCACACACAAATCACAGCACCATCAGTCCTGCTATATCATGCTATATAATCATATGATGACAAAACCTTATAATAAGAATGCACACACAAATCACAGCACCATCAGTCCTGCTATATCATGCTATATAATCATATGATGACAAAACCTTATAATAAGAATGCACACACAAATCACAGCACCATCAGTCCTGCTATATCATGCTATATAATCATATGATGACAAAACCTTATAATAAGAATGCACACACAAATCACAGCACCATCAGTCCTGCTATATCATGCTATATAATCATATGATGACAAAACCTTATAATAAGAATGCACACACAAATCACAGCACCATCAGTCCTGCTATATCATGCTATATAATCATATGATGACAAAACCTTATAATAAGAATGCACACACAAATCACAGCACCATCAGTCCTGCTATATCATGCTATATAATCATATGATGACAAAACCTTATAATAAGAATGCACACACAAATCACAGCACCATCAGTCCTGCTATATCATGCTATATAATCATATGATGACAAAACCTTATAATAAGAATGCACACACAAATCACAGCACCATCAGTCCTGCTATATCATGCTATATAATCATATGATGACAAAACCTTATAATAAGAATGCACACACAAATCACAGCACCATCAGTCCTGCTATATCATGCTATATAATCATATGATGACAAAACCTTATAATAAGAATGCACACACAAATCACAGCACCATCAGTCCTGCTATATCATGCTATATAATCATATGATGACAAAACCTTATAATAAGAATGCACACACAAATCACAGCACCATCAGTCCTGCTATATCATGCTATATAATCATATGATGACAAAACCTTATAATAAGAATGCACACACAAATCACAGCACCATCAGTCCTGCTATATCATGCTATATAATCATATGATGACAAAACCTTATAATAAGAATGCACACACAAATCACAGCACCATCAGTCCTGCTATATCATGCTATATAATCATATGATGACAAAACCTTATAATAAGAATGCACACACAAATCACAGCACCATCAGTCCTGCTATATCATGCTATATAATCATATGATGACAAAACCTTATAATAAGAATGCACACACAAATCACAGCACCATCAGTCCTGCTATATCATGCTATATAATCATATGATGACAAAACCTTATAATAAGAATGCACACACAAATCACAGCACCATCAGTCCTGCTATATCATGCTATATAATCATATGATGACAAAACCTTATAATAAGAATGCACACACAAATCACAGCACCATCAGTCCTGCTATATCATGCTATATAATCATATGATGACAAAACCTTATAATAAGAATGCACACACAAATCACAGCACCATCAGTCCTGCTATATCATGCTATATAATCATATGATGACAAAACCTTATAATAAGAATGCACACACAAATCACAGCACCATCAGTCCTGCTATATCATGCTATATAATCATATGATGACAAAACCTTATAATAAGAATGCACACACAAATCACAGCACCATCAGTCCTGCTATATCATGCTATATAATCATATGATGACAAAACCTTATAATAAGAATGCACACACAAATCACAGCACCATCAGTCCTGCTATATCATGCTATATAATCATATGATGACAAAACCTTATAATAAGAATGCACACACAAATCACAGCACCATCAGTCCTGCTATATCATGCTATATAATCATATGATGACAAAACCTTATAATAAGAATGCACACACAAATCACAGCACCATCAGTCCTGCTATATCATGCTATATAATCATATGATGACAAAACCTTATAATAAGAATGCACACACAAATCACAGCACCATCAGTCCTGCTATATCATGCTATATAATCATATGATGACAAAACCTTATAATAAGAATGCACACACAAATCACAGCACCATCAGTCCTGCTATATCATGCTATATAATCATATGATGACAAAACCTTATAATAAGAATGCACACACAAATCACAGCACCATCAGTCCTGCTATATCATGCTATATAATCATATGATGACAAAACCTTATAATAAGAATGCACACACAAATCACAGCACCATCAGTCCTGCTATATCATGCTATATAATCATATGATGACAAAACCTTATAATAAGAATGCACACACAAATCACAGCACCATCAGTCCTGCTATATCATGCTATATAATCATATGATGACAAAACCTTATAATAAGAATGCACACACAAATCACAGCACCATCAGTCCTGCTATATCATGCTATATAATCATATGATGACAAAACCTTATAATAAGAATGCACACACAAATCACAGCACCATCAGTCCTGCTATATCATGCTATATAATCATATGATGACAAAACCTTATAATAAGAATGCACACACAAATCACAGCACCATCAGTCCTGCTATATCATGCTATATAATCATATGATGACAAAACCTTATAATAAGAATGCACACACAAATCACAGCACCATCAGTCCTGCTATATCATGCTATATAATCATATGATGACAAAACCTTATAATAAGAATGCACACACAAATCACAGCACCATCAGTCCTGCTATATCATGCTATATAATCATATGATGACAAAACCTTATAATAAGAATGCACACACAAATCACAGCACCATCAGTCCTGCTATATCATGCTATATAATCATATGATGACAAAACCTTATAATAAGAATGCACACACAAATCACAGCACCATCAGTCCTGCTATATCATGCTATATAATCATATGATGACAAAACCTTATAATAAGAATGCACACACAAATCACAGCACCATCAGTCCTGCTATATCATGCTATATAATCATATGATGACAAAACCTTATAATAAGAATGCACACACAAATCACAGCACCATCAGTCCTGCTATATCATGCTATATAATCATATGATGACAAAACCTTATAATAAGAATGCACACACAAATCACAGCACCATCAGTCCTGCTATATCATGCTATATAATCATATGATGACAAAACCTTATAATAAGAATGCACACACAAATCACAGCACCATCAGTCCTGCTATATCATGCTATATAATCATATGATGACAAAACCTTATAATAAGAATGCACACACAAATCACAGCACCATCAGTCCTGCTATATCATGCTATATAATCATATGATGACAAAACCTTATAATAAGAATGCACACACAAATCACAGCACCATCAGTCCTGCTATATCATGCTATATAATCATATGATGACAAAACCTTATAATAAGAATGCACACACAAATCACAGCACCATCAGTCCTGCTATATCATGCTATATAATCATATGATGACAAAACCTTATAATAAGAATGCACACACAAATCACAGCACCATCAGTCCTGCTATATCATGCTATATAATCATATGATGACAAAACCTTATAATAAGAATGCACACACAAATCACAGCACCATCAGTCCTGCTATATCATGCTATATAATCATATGATGACAAAACCTTATAATAAGAATGCACACACAAATCACAGCACCATCAGTCCTGCTATATCATGCTATATAATCATATGATGACAAAACCTTATAATAAGAATGCACACACAAATCACAGCACCATCAGTCCTGCTATATCATGCTATATAATCATATGATGACAAAACCTTATAATAAGAATGCACACACAAATCACAGCACCATCAGTCCTGCTATATCATGCTATATAATCATATGATGACAAAACCTTATAATAAGAATGCACACACAAATCACAGCACCATCAGTCCTGCTATATCATGCTATATAATCATATGATGACAAAACCTTATAATAAGAATGCACACACAAATCACAGCACCATCAGTCCTGCTATATCATGCTATATAATCATATGATGACAAAACCTTATAATAAGAATGCACACACAAATCACAGCACCATCAGTCCTGCTATATCATGCTATATAATCATATGATGACAAAACCTTATAATAAGAATGCACACACAAATCACAGCACCATCAGTCCTGCTATATCATGCTATATAATCATATGATGACAAAACCTTATAATAAGAATGCACACACAAATCACAGCACCATCAGTCCTGCTATATCATGCTATATAATCATATGATGACAAAACCTTATAATAAGAATGCACACACAAATCACAGCACCATCAGTCCTGCTATATCATGCTATATAATCATATGATGACAAAATCTTATAATAATAATGCACACAAATCACAGCACATTCAGCCAAATAATGGAAATGGAGAATCATAAAAAAGTAAAAGAAAAGTTTGCATCCCCCAAAAAATCACAAAGTTTCTGTTGTAAAGCAATTATGCTGCAACAGAGTTTAACCCAGTCTAATTGTCAGCAAAAGTAGTCAGTCAACAGCAATACATGCAGAAGATGGTACCAGTTTGTCTGAAGTCACTGAATAGTCATTAATTATATAGATAACCACACTATTCAGATGCCTTGGGGTAATCAAAAGGAGTGAAGCCTGATGAATATCGATGAGTGTGACTGAGTACAGGAAGGGAGGAGCACAGCAGAAGCCTGATGAATATCGATGAGTGTGACTGAGTACAGGAAGGGAGGAGCACAGCAGAAGCCTGATGAATATCGATGAATGTGACTGAGTACAGGAAGGGAGTAGCACAGCAGAAGCCTGATGAATATCGATGAGTGTGGCTGAGTACAGGAAGGGAGGAGCACAGCAGAAGCCTGATGAATATCGATGAGTGTGACTGAGTACAGGAAGGGAGGAGCACAGCAGAAGCCTGATGAATATCGATGAATGTGACTGAGTACAGGAAGGGAGGAGCACAGCAGAAGCCTGATGAATATCGATGAATGTGACTGCGTACAGGAAGGGAGGAGCACAGCAGAAGCCTGATGAATATCGATGAATGTCACTGCGTACAGGAAGGGAGGAGCACAGCAGAAGCCTGATGAATATCGATGAGTGTGACTGAGTACAGGAAGGGAGGAGCACAGCAGAAGCCTGATGAATATCGATGAGTGTGACTGAGTACAGGAAGGGAGGAGCACAGCAGAAGCCTGATGAATATCAGTGAATGTATCTGTGTACAGGAAGGGAGGAGCACAGCAGAAGCCTGATGAATATCGATGAGTGTGACTGAGTACAGGAAGGGAGTAGCACAGCAGAAGCCTGATGAACATCAATGAGTGTGACTGAGTACAGGAAGGGAGGAGCACAGCAGAAGCCTGATGAATATCGATGAGTGTGGCTGAGTACAGGAAGGGAGGAGCACAGCAGAAGCCTGATGAATATCGATGAATGTGACTGAGTACAGGAAGGGAGGAGCACAGCAGAAGGAATTATCATGCAGAGCAGCTGAACAGAGTTTGTAAGCAGCTGGGCTCCTCGTTGAATAAACATGTTGAATTACCGACCGAAATACCATACAGAAAGGGGTGTGACAAAAAGTCAAGTGGTCACAAGTTAGAGACAATGAGATAGGAAAGTTACAGGTGTTTGAACAGCAGTATCACATGACAGTCTGATACACCTTACAGAGAAAGCCAGTGGCTACACACTGCCAGTGCAGAGCTATAAATAAAATGACCATGAGTAGTCCTGCCACTGACTTATGCAGAACTATATGTCTCATCTGGCAGCAGAGTGCAAACTATGTGTATATCAGTGACTGACCGTGAAATTCAAAAACAAATGAACCCTGACACTCATCATGCTATCTGCTTACCCTCCTACCCCTGGTTAATCGTTAGTTATAATGTTGCTGCCCCACGTCATTATATACAGAGTAATTTACAACATTTACCTAAATGATAACAATATCCCGAGCTGTAATAATATCCATAATGACCGTATAAAGATGAAAGGTATGCTATTCCTTTAATGTTTCCCAAAAGCTACCACATTTCCTCTTACAACAAACCAACACCAAAATCCACTTCAGCAGAGCTTCTTATTACTGTCCTGAAATTAAACAATTATAAACAAATATGTGTTACTGTTCTTTACATCCCTTCTAGTGACTACACAGCTATACTAGAAGATATCCTACCTCAGATCTCCATAACAATTCCACAGGAAAAAATACTACTAGGCGATGTGAAAGTCAAGTTGGTTGAACAGATGTTCACACTAGGTGTAGGGGAATTAGAGTTTATTTGTTTTCACACAGCTAATTAATAGCCCCACACATTATAACAATACATAAACGTCCCTAATAGACTGAATCCTAGTCCTTGACCCTAGCAAATACACCACCTTTGGTACAATGTCTGACTATCTCAGTGATCACCTCCCAGTCTATACAATGGAACATCTCACACGGCTACTTAAATAGCATGTCTATAAAACAACATGCAACCTTTCCAAGTTTAACTCAAAAATGTTCATTACTCCCCCATAATCTATTAACTGGCACTTTGTAAAAATCCTCCCCTTAGATGATGCTGTAAATGAATTCAATACAATCTTCCTAAATATTCTGAATAGCCTAGCAATGCTTAGAAGGAAGAGACTAAAAACAAACAATGTAGTCTGTCTATCCAAAAAGAACAGAATACAAAGCTAATGCAGAATAGAGAAAAGTATGGAAAGAACGTCAAAATATATACCATTATAATATCTTCAAATCTTCAGAATGCTTTGTAATCATACTAAAAATAAAATTAATGAAGGCAAAAAATATAGTGTAATAACTTTCAAAATAATAATAAACACAACCCTAAAAAATTATTTTATTTATTTATTTTACATTTGTTGACGGGGCTAGTCTAACTGGATACATGTCCATTTTCAGTAGAGGCCCGGGGAGAAAAGCTCCACTACAAGTTATATACTTTAGCAAGTATTAAAAGCTCATACAATAAAATCAGTTTGAACCATTGCATAAATGTAGAGAGCACCATTACAAAAGTAATTGCTACACTGTGAAAGATTAACGCGCAAAGATGGAACAACAAAAAGACAGATTATGTTAACTCATTTGTACCAGGTATACATTGAAGTAAAAAGGGGTAAAAGGATAATCACAGATCACAAAAATAACGTGGACAAACTATATATACAAGTAAGAATGTATAGCTAGAGGAGAAGAAGGTATAGGAGTAATAGTAGTACTTTTGTAGCAGTGATAAGGCAAGAGGCCAAAAAAAGTGTCAGTCAGGATTAGTACATGAGCATAGTCAATGGGAATTCAGGAAGGTTGTTAGTTGCTTCTTGAAGAGGGGTGTCAATACCAGTGCGGTGAGTTCACAAGGAAGCTTGTTCCAATTAAAACCAACAGTGTTAGTAAACAGGCAGTCGCCAGATTTATTGTATGATTTATGGGAGGCGACTAGTAGCTTGTTAGTTGAGCGAAGGGCTGTGAGGTTTTTATAAGGGGTAATAAGGTTACTGAGTATGGGAGTATTTGTGGGGTGATACAAGATCTTGTGGATGATTGTCAGTTGTTGAAGCAGCAGCTGGTTTTGTAATTCCAGCCAGCCTAGTTGTATAAGATTTATGCAATGGTGAGTATGGAATGGAGCACCTGTGGCAAATCTAGCAATGTTATTGTATGAGGTTGCCAGTTTGTTAAAACTGGATTTTGATAGATTGGTAAAAATAGGAGAGGCATAGAGAAGGGTAGAGATCAGATGTGTTTGTGCTATAGTAGTCCTGGCTGAAGGTGTAAGGAAGGGTTTGAATCTATAGAGAAAGCAGAGTTTTCTATTTACCGATTTAATGGTTAAGTTGATGTGTGAGTCGAAGTTAAGATTATGATCAGTTGTGACTCCTAGAAGTTTAGTGTTAGAGTCAGGTGATATAATTGTGCCATTGTTAGATACAATTGTAAAGTTGATAGGAGAGGACTTCTATGTTGGAGTGAACAGTAATAATTTAGTTTTTTTGGGGGGGTTAAGAAGGAGACAGTACTGATGGAACCAATTTTCAGCTGATGTAAATACTTTTTGGGTACTAGACTGCAGCTCAGCAGAAGAAACTGCAGCACAGATAAGTGTCAAGTCATCTGCATATTGAATGCAGGAGAACTGTGGAAGGGAAGTTTTCAGATCATCAATAAAAATGGAAAAGAGGAGGGGGTCCCAGAGTATAGCCTTGTGGGACTCCAATGGTGATGGGAAGCTGTGAGGATAAGTGATTGTCCCAGAGAACTGCTTGCTGTCTATTATCTAGGTAGGAATTAAACCAGTGGACTGCTAGAGTGTTTAAGGAGAGAGATTTGAGAATGTTTAACATGAGCTGATGGGTAACTGTGTCAAAGGCTTTGGAGAGGTCTAAGAACAGAGCTGAGGAAAGTAGGTTATTATTACGATTTTTATTAATACAGTCTGTGAAGGATAAGAGCACAGTTGTAGTATGTGATATGGTCTAAAACCATGCTGGCAGTCAGCTAGTAGGTTATTTTGGAGAAGATGATCAAGTAATTGCCAATGAATGCATCTTTCCATGATTTTTGTTAAGGGAGAAAGTAGGGCTATAGGACGGAAGTTTGAGAGCTCATTTGAGTCCCCCCCCTTGTGTAAAGGGATTATATAAGAGACTTTCCAGAGAGATGGGATAATGCCTTCAGTTATGGTTCTATTTATTAAAATGGAAACAGGGCAGGTAAGTACTCCAGCTGCCATTTGCAGATACTCAGCTGGTGGGTGGTCAGCTGCAGGTGTGCAGGGTTTAGGTTTCAGAAGTAGGGTAAGGATGTGAAATGTTGAGACTGGGTGCAGTTTTAAAGTGGGGGGTTTATTGATTTGAGAGGTCAGTTCCAGGGTGTTAGCAGGTGACAAGGTATTAGCTAGTAAGGTGTCTGTTTCAGAAAATAATTTGTTAAAGGCATCAGCAATATGGTTGGGAGAACTCTGAGTCAGATTAGAAAGAGTAGGTGTTTAGGAATTTCCTGGATGAAGTAGTTTATTAATACCTGACCAGAAGTTTTGTGGATTTTGATGTTGTGCTTGTTGGAATTTCAGGTAATAGTTTTTTTTTTGTCTAGGAATATTAGTTTCTATATTAGTAGCATTTCTAAGCTGCCTAAAGTTTTGGAGGTCAACAGGGTTTTTAGTATTTCTCCATTTGGTCCATATTTATTTTTCTGTAGCAGCCATGGAGCAGGTTTGTTTCTAGCTTTGATAATACGAGAAGGGGCATGGTGATCTAGAATTTGCAGGAATTTATTATTGAAGTATGAGACTGCTTCATCAAGAGGTAGGTATTTTAGGGGAGACCAGTTGCAAGCTTTGAGCTCTGTTTGGTAGCTGGCTAGGTTTAGATCTTTCTTATTCTGGGTAGTTCTGAAAATAATTTGGCTGGTACTAGGGGTCTTTTGTCTAATAACATAAGTAAGTAAGTGGTCGCTAATATCATCAGGGAGTACACTTGTTTTATATGCCAGGGGATTACTATTGACCAATATCCAATCTAGGGTGCTTTGTTTGTTGCTATGTTTATGAATTCTAGAAGGGGAGATAATGGTTTGATGGAAGCCATAAAGGTTTATGTGAGAAGTTGGTTTGGGACTTGGGAGAAATACAGCAAGTCCAATCAATATTAAAATCACCTAAGAGTACGGTTTCTTGCGGGAAGGGTGAGGAGAGCCAGCTAAGGGTATTTTCAAGAGTATTGATGTTGTTGCCTGGGGGATATAAGAGCAAATTATGTATATGGATTTATTAGTATTAACCTGGAGCTTAGAGATTAAGATTTCGGCATTGCTTGGAGAGGGAGGTTGAGTATCTATTGGGGTAACCTGTAATTCAGATTTGTAGAGTATTGCAACTCCACTGCCCTTTTTATTGAGATGATCGAGTCAGAGGATGTTGTAACCAGGAGGGATAATATGAATGTCCTTAGTTCCTGGCTTGAGCCAGGTTTCTGTTAGACATAGGATATCAAAAGAATATATATCTATCAGGGCATGGAGTTGGCTAATTTTATTATTTAAGCTGTGAATATTAAGGTGAGCTATGAGAAGAGAGCTGGGTGGACTAGTAGGAGTGACAGAGGTAGTTTAATGGATTGGATGTTAGTGAGGTAGTTATTTGGGCCTGGGTTTGGATGAATGTCACCATGTAGAAGTAGGAACTGTTGAGGACTATGTAAGAATTTTAAGAGTTTGGAGAAGATTAGGTAAGATTTTCTGGTTTGGAGATGCTTATTATGGGTTATTCTATAGAATAAAGGAAGAAAATAGGGAGATGAGGATGTTAAGTTACTGTAGGTTTGTAAGGCTGGAGCAGAGTATGGAGTTGTTTGCTTTAAAGTGATTAAAGATTCAGTAAAGCTTAGATGCTTATAGTAAGTGAGGGTATATGATATAGGAGAGTGTTAAGGATTATAAAGAAGAAAAATAGGTTAAAATGCTTTGGAATGTCAGATTTAGACATAGTAAGGGGAAAAATGTTAATTGAAGCAAGAAGAATGGAGGTATAAGGAAAGGGAATTGAAAGGAGTAGTTGAAGGAGAGATAGAGAAGAAAAACAGTAAATGAATATGGGCTGAAGTGATACGTCTGTAACGAGATAGAGTGGGCTAATTGGTGGAAGTAGGAAGGAGGTGTGGCTATCCAAGTACAAGGTTATGAGTACTGGGATGGCTGAGATTTGGGGGTAGGGTAGGGGAGCGGAGTGAGCCCGCAGGGCAAACGGAGCAGGTAGAGCCAGGTCACAGTGAAATCTGAGATAAACAATCAAAAAAGTGGAGCTACAGCAATGTACCAGGTGAGAATAGATATACATGCAATAGGTAGCAACTTGCTCACAAGGAGATGAACATGTTGTGGATGTTAGAAAAGATATAGGGGTGAAAGTGAAAGTAAGCCACAATACAAGTGGGACAGGGTATTGAAAGTGGATATATGTTTAGATTTATTGGGAGGACAAAACCACCTAGTGGTAAAAGAGGGAGTAACAGAAGGAAGGTCGGGTCTTATTAAGCTAAAACAACCAGCCTAGGAGAGAAGGTGGAAGGGATAAACTATCGAGTGGGCTGCAGTGGGCTGCCGTCGCACACGCAGGAGGTATAAGTAACAGATATGGCAAGGTAACAAATAAATACAACATACACTGGGTTCCTTTTTAGGAGATATCTTGAAGTGGAAATATCTTGAAGTGGAAGCACTCAGCAGTGTTTAGGTTGCAGGCAGATACCAGGGAGTCCTCTAAGGTTTAGCTGGGAAGTAGCCCTTGTCTAAGCACTACAAAGAGGGAGCACCTGAGGTGGCAGAACTGGGCTCCTTTTTAGGAGATATCTTGAAGTGGAAGCACTCAGCAGTGTTTAGGTTGCAGGTAGATGCCAGGGAGTCCTCTAAGGTTTAGCTGGGAAGCAGCTCTTGTCTAAGCAATACAGAGAGGGAGCACCCGAGGTGGCAGAAAGGAGGCAAGATGCGCAGCCCAGGCAGCATCGATGCAGGGGGTTAGGACGGTGGACAGGAGTTTAAAAAATCTTCTTGGCAGCCATTAAAGAAATCTTGCATCCAAGCCATAAATTCAGCCCTAACCCCTTCTCTCAATAACTCATCACTTGAAACCACAATACAATTCAACTCCTATTTCATAGATAGTATAGCATCACTAACCCAGAATCCCCCAACATCTAATCCTAACCCTGCCCAGCAGCCTCATATAACCACATCCACTTTCAAATTCAAATGTGTGTCCACATCCTGTATAAAACTACTCTTCAACACACTCAAACTATGTTGTACTTCAGCTGATGACCTTCCAAGTGAACACCTTAAAATATCAGTCAAAAGCATTGCCTACCTGTCTCAATAGTTATAAATAAGTCAGTCTAGGAATCCCATATTCCCTCTCTCTCTCTTTAGAAAAATTCACAAATTATCCCTCTGCACAAAGGAAGAACATTACTAACTTTAGACCTATAGCAATCTTAAACCCGTCTATAAAATACTTGAAAAATGTATTAATAAACAATTGCTTAACTATCTTCTGTAGGAAGAATTCCTATCCCCCAGACAACATGGCTTCCATCCTTCCCATAGCACTAACACTGCACTTCTAACTTATAAAGAAACTGGCAATAAAGCTGGAGATAATGACAAACTAGTCTCCTCCTTGTTTCTAGACTTGTCTAAAGCCTCAGGCACAGTTTGTGACAGCAAAATTCTACTCTGAATGTCCTCATTAGGTCTCACTCAGCCCACCCTTCTTTGGTTCAGCAGCTACCTATCCAATAGGTATCACAATCTCCATACCTCCCAGTCACCACCAGTGTACCACAAGGCTCTATCCTTGATCCCCTCCTCTTTAACATTCTCACCAACACCCTCTACACATCCACAAAATGGGCCTCCCTAATACTTTATGCAAATAACTCCACATTCATTTGCACATCTGGCAACATAGTACACCTCCAAAAAATTACTCAGGCAGGTTTAATAGAAACTGAAGCATGGCTTTGTAACTCACAACTCATGCTCAACCCTAAAAAAAAAACAATGTATGACTTTTTTTCCAAACCCCTTTCCCATTTAAAACAAAATTCTACGTTCTCTGTCTTGATAATACAACCACTGAAGTCATTTGTCATAGCACATTATTAGAGGTAATAGTGGATGGTAATCTAAATTCAACCTGCATATACAAAAGTGTTTAAGAAAAGCTCATAAAAACTGGGGATGCCTTACAGAGCAAAAGCTTTCTCACTGACAAATAAAGCTACACTTGTCACAACTTATCTCCTCCACACACTTCTTTATGGAGCTCCCATCTATACTAACCTTCAGGCATCACAAAATTCAAAACTTGAGCAATGATATAACAAATTTCTGAAATTTGCAGCAAATACCCCTTTCATAACCCACCAGTGTATAACACTGCTAACTTTGGGCTTCTAAAAACAGAGGTGGCTAACTTCACGGCATACATGCAAATTTAGAATAGTTGCATGACCACCATATCATACACCAATGCACTGTATGGACACTTACACAAATGCATGGATCTTCCCATACCCAATAGAACTAAGATGCTCTCCTCAAAAAAAGGAAGCCAATCTGGTGGTCTCCTGCCATAAACAAACTCTACAACAGAAAGAGGAAATTGATGCAGAATAAGGTGAAGTCCCAAGACTGGAAAAACTCCCTTATCAGCCTTAGCAAAAGGTTGCGATCCCTCATCAAATCCTCTAAAGCTTGCTATGAAAACAGAATTGCAGCAGATAGTAAAGACAACCACAAGGCCTTCTATAGTTATGTAAAGAATCTCCATGGCAATACCCAGATTTGCTCTGAGCTACTGCACAATGGTATCTCCTATACTGAGACAACAGATATTGCAAATATACTGGCAAACAGATTCATTGCTAACTTTACCCCTCTCCCCCCAAAGGACCATTCACAATACCAGTAGATTGCCAGGCACCCAGTATTACTGCTGCACAGGTTAAAACAGCACTGTCCAAGGCCAAGAATACAGCTTCTATGGGACCTGACAGTACCCTGGCTGTGTTCTACATGGACTACAGAGTGAACTGGCACCTCACCTGTGTGTCCTATTCAATCACAACCTTACCTCAGGCTTTGTCCCTACCAAATGGTGCACTGCTGCAGTCATCCCTCTTCACAAAGGAGGAGCAATTACAGACCCTGGGAACTATCGCCCCATTAGCCTGATGAGTCTGATATGCAAAGTTATGGAACGCATCATCATGGACCTAATAAACAATGATATAGGGGAATCTCCAAACTCTGGATCTTACACAGTTTGGTTTTGTGAAGGGTAGATCATGCCTGCTCAACTTGGTTGACTTCTTTGAGTCAGTCACCAGAGCTGTGGATGAAGGTAAGGTGGTTCATACAGCCTATCTTAATCTGGCCAAGGCCTTTGATACCATTCCCCACTCAGGAATCATAGAAAAACTTACTAAGCTAGATATCAACCCCCATATCACTAGTTGGGTTGTAAACTGGCTAACAGAACCCACAAAATTAAAGTAGCTGACTCCAATTCAGACTGCTGAAAAGTCACAAGTACAGTCCCACAGGGTTCGGTCCTGGGTCCTCTCCTGTTTGGTATCTACTTCTCTGAAGTCCAGTGCAACACAAAAGGGACTCTGGCTGACAAAGTTCGCAGATGATTGCAAGTTGAGAGCTATTATTAACTCCCCAAGTGATGCTGACATCCTACAGAAAGGCATCAATGAGAACAATGACTGGTGTCAGAACCATGGCCTTAAGCTCAATGCGAAAAAATGTGTCTTCATCCCCTTTGGGAAAACCCAGGTTCCCTTGAATTAACACATTGATGGTAGTCCACTGAACACAGAAGGCTTCATAACAGATCTGGGACACAGGTTGGCAGCAACCTCTTTTTTGACCACCACGTTGCCACTGTGGTCAGAAAGTCCTTCTGTGTGGCACATCTCATTACTAAGGGTTTTGCATCCAGGAAGAAAGAGGTCATTGTCTCCCTCTACTCTTCCCTCATTAGGTCAATCATCGAGTACAACGCCCCATTTGGCATGTACCTCACTGGACGCCTGGAGAGGCCACAAAGGTACCTCACAAAGAGGATCCTAGGCCTTAAACACTTGTCCTATATGGACAGACTCAAAAACTCCAACTATTCTCTGTCTCATATTGCCTACTTAGAGGCAATCTCTGCTTGACTTACAAAGCCATGTCTGACCCAGCTCTGTTAGAAATGCTGCATCTAAAGAAATCCCAATCCCTCCAAACCACACACTCCAGAAACCTCAGCCTCATTACCACAATCAACAGAACATGCTGGAGGGACAGGTTCATAACCCAGAGACTGCCCATACTATGGAATAGACTTCGCATACATGTCAAGCAGGGCACCTCACTGGCCCTCTTCGAGAGAAATCTTGAGTGGATGGGAAATAGAAAATTCACCCCAGGGATCACTCCAGTGGCTCTACTCGACAGAGGCACTAGGAACTAAGGTTGGATGGCATGATACCAGGGTAATCCTATGGGCTAGGCTTGTAAAGGTTCCAGGGCCATTAGCCTAGTACACACCTATGAACCTAGAAAACCTAAATTGGTTAGAACTACCTCATCAACTACAAACACAGCTTCTTACCACCCATAAAGTTACCCAGAATTCATCTGGTTATCCAGCACTGAATTACATTCTACACAACTAGTCTGTTAACATGATCCAATGACTGAAAACTTTTATCTTTCCACAAACCTATCAAATCTGCTGGGTATTGTCTGTACTCGTACTGTTTCTAAAGCCTGGAACTCCTTGTCTATATCCATCATGGCAATACCCTCCCTTGGATCCTTCAAAACCATTGTGAAAGACTTCCGAGCCAAAAGCTGGCCCTGTTCTTGCTTATCACCAGGATAAAGTCTGTCCCTAAATGTGAACAAATATCTCTTCATTCCTTACGTCTCCTTACTCTCTTTTCCTTACATCTCCTTACTCTCTTTTCCTTACATCTCCTTACTCTCTTCATTCCTTACGTCTCCTTACTCTCTTTTCCTTACATCTCCTTACTCTCTTCTCCTTACGTCTCCTTACTCTCTTTTCCTTACATCTCCTTACTCTCTTTTCCTTACATCTCCTTACTCTCTATTCCTTACGTCTCCTTACTCTCTTTTCCTTACATCTCCTTACTCTCTTCATTCCTTACGTCTCCTTACTCTCTTTTCCTTACATCTCCTTACTCTCTATTCCTTACGTCTCCTTACTCTCTTTTCCTTACATCTCCTTACTCTCTTTTCCTTACATCTCCTTACTCTCTTTTCCTTACGTCTCCTTACTCTCTTTTCCTTACATCTCCTTACTCTCTTTTCCTTACATCTCCTTACTCTCTTTTCCTTACATCTCCTTACTCTCTTCATTCCTTATGTTTCCTTACTCTCTTTCTTTACTCACTTCCTTCCTTCTATCACATTTCTCTTCCCTGGCTTTCTCTCTAAATATAACATGGACGTGCTTTTCTCTCACTTCATACTGCAATTCCTGTTTGTATTATACTAACTTACTTTTAATTACTCTATAAACTGGATAACATTTCTCTATTAAATCATTGTCATAAAACTTGTATCTATTTTAACCAATGTTTTCATATTATGTCTAATTTGATATAATTTTTTAAACTGCCGTTTTTTTTGTATTATTTTTAAAGACGATAAAATTATTGTTCTTAAAATGTTTTGTAATACATTGGGGCTTTTCTCACCAGGCCACCACTGAAAATGGGCACCTACCTAGTCAAGTTTTCCCAGTAATCAAATAATAATATGCAAAAAAAAAATAAAAAAATACACATATGTGTGTGTGTGTCTGTGTGTGTAACAAAGTGACTATCATACTTGGGTTGAGGGTATAAAAAATAGATATATGACTATATACAGAGTGACTGACAAAACACAGTCTATACATGCATTATATGCGTACTGGATATGAGAGTTAGAAGAGGTCAAGTTCTGTGATCAGAGAGAGCAGTAACATTTTCCTTGAGTCTTCTAATGTGGTTTTAGTTTGGATTGGAAAAGGGGTAAGAGGAATGATTAAGAAAAGAAGGGGGAACATTCCCACAGTTTAGGAACAGGGACTGAGAAACCATGGTTTGTGCACTGAAACTTAGTTTAGGGTGTTTGGAGGAAACAATCATATCTCTCAGCTGTTCAGATTTTCGCAGAATGTCCAGAATTTTGCTTCATATTTTTGATCTGTTTCTCATAAAATTGCAGGTTTCTGGCAAATCACTGGGAAGTCATTGAGGATTGAAGTCAGAAAATAATGGCACACATTTGAGTTTCAGACTTACCTTCAGAAAATTCATGCTAATGCAAAACCTGTTATTCTCTCCACTTTCTAAGTTTATAAGAGCAATATTTAAAAAGTGTCCCTATTTTTGGGGCTTTGACCCCCAATTATTTATGCATTTGTCCAGATTTCTTCCTCTAAGAGGTTGAGAGGTATGTAGATGATCAGAGTGGTTAATACTTCTAAGGTTATAGTCAGTGCATCTTTAAATAATCTGAAGGCTGTTAGGAGGAAGGTCTCATTCTTGATAAGTTTAACATCTGAATGGTGAAAAGAAAATTATTATTATTAACCGTAAGTACTTCACCCTAATTCCCTCAAGTGACAGTCATTGAGAGGCTCTCTAGTTGAACAGTGGCCAAATGGTCTTCTTTATGCATTTCTTCTTCTTCTTCCAAGGATGTCCAGATTCATACAGAAGGCAACACAATATTTTAATCATAGGATTCTGTTATGAGTCACAGATGTCCATTTCAGGATGGAGTCACAGTCAGTATCGGGGGAGAGGATTCATCACATCACATAGGAATTCAAGTCACTGTGCCACAAGTACCAGTATAATTTTATCATTCATGTGGGTGAAAATGACCTGAGATGTGCCTCCCTTGACTATGTGAAGATAGTCACAAAGCAGCCCTCACTCAGATTGTGCATCCTTGGCTAGTATGAACCTAGCATTAAGCAACATTCTGCCTTCTCCATGGATGATGCCACAGTACCAACAGAAGATAATTGATTTTAATAATTGGCTCAATTTTTGGTGTCACTCGAAGCGGGTACAATCTTATGCTGCCTGGGAGGATTTGGTAGACAGACAACAATGCTTTGCTAAGGATGATCTTCACCTTTCCCCACTAGGTTTTCAAATATTGGCAAAAAACTTGTCTACCCCCAAAGTGCCTTTCTTGGGCAGTGCCAACCTAATAAACATACTGACACAGCTAAACAGACTCAAAACAATGTAAAGTTGCTACTGCTGAATGCCATGAGTCTAAACAGGAAACTCCACTCCCAGCAAGCTCTCCTTATCTTGGAGAATATAAATGTCTGTGCAATTGTGCAATTACCAAGACTTGGTTTAAAGGGGCAGAAATCACCCTAGCAGTGAAAGTCTATAATGGTTTCCACACATTGAGAGTAGCTACTGCACATGTAGGCTCTAAAAGTGAAGAATAATCGTACCTCTCAACCTCTTAACACAAACAATCTGGACAAAGCCAAAAATAATGGGGGGCAGGCAATGGGCCAAAAATAGGGATACATTTTTAATACTGCTCTTATAAACTTAGAAAGTTGTTGGTATGGCAGTTTTTTGTAAACTTGCATTTTCTGAAGGATATGAAGTCTGAAACTGAAATATATGTCATACTTTAGTGATTTCAGTCCTTGATGATCGTAGGATCATAGGAGGTTACTAGCTTAATGGCCCTGGGGCCCTTACAAGCCTAGCCAAGAGTTTATCCTCAAAAAAGAAACCTCAGTCAGCACCTGTTGCCCCTGTCAATGAGGGACACAGGTGGAACCCTGGGACAAAGTTGTGGTTTCCCATCCACTCATCAAGGCTGCACTTGAAGAGGGTCATTAACGTACTTTGTTTGACATCCATGGTGAGTCTATGCCAGAGACAGGGCAGCTTCTGGGAGACAAACCTGGTTCTCCAGCAGGTTTTGTTAATCTTGATTATTAGATTTAGGCCTTTGATTGATTAATGAGTAAGGAGCCAGGCTTACGAATATGGAGCATCTCTAGTAGCGCACAGTCCGAGATTGCCTTGTAGGCAAGACACAGATCAGCTCTGAGCAATCTATATGATACAAAGTAGAGTGATTGTGATTTGAGCTTGTCCATATAGGACAGGTGTTGGAGAACACGGATTCTCTTTGTGAGGTATTTCTGTGGCCTTTCCAGTTGGTGCAGCTGTTTGGAGAGGTACATACAAAACAGGGCATTGTACTCAATTATTGGCCTAATGAGGGAGGAGTACAGAAAGGTAATAACCTCCTTTTTTTCTGGCTGCAATCCCTTTACTTATGAGATGAACCAAGTAAAAGTCTTTTTTGACCACTGCCTCTACATGGTGATCGAATGTGAGATTGTTGTCAACCTGTGTACCAAGGTCTCTTACCACAGGTTGTGTGCTTAGGGCATTGCCTTTGATGTGCTAAACAGTAGGGGCTGTGTTTTTTGCTGAATGGTATGATAATACATTTTTTTCATTTAACTTAAGTTCATGACTTTGGCACCACTCATTTGCTGCTGTGACTCCCTTTTGTAGTATGTTAACATCATTTGGGGAGTCAATGACAGCACCCAAATTACAGTCGTCTGCAAACTTGGTCAGCCACAGACATTTTGTCTTTCCCTGGACCTCTGAGAAGTAGATGTCACACAGTAGGGGTCCCAGAACAGATCCCTGGGAAACACCATTAGTGACAGGTCTACTGTTAGAGGTGGAAGCACCAATTTTGACCTTGTTGGTCCTATCGATGAGCCAGTTGGCCACCCACCTGAAGAGATAGGGATTTACGCCAAGTTCTGTTAACTTTTCAATGATTTCTTGAGTGGGGGATTGTGTCAAAGGCTTTGGCTAAGTCAAGGTAAGCTGTATGTACTGACTTTCCCTCATCTAGGGCCTTGGTTTGTTTGTGTCTTTCGGCTTTTCCCGGTTAGGGGTCGCCACAGCAGAGCTCCGGTCTGCTAATGATTGGCAGTAGATATTTATGTGCTGAGTTGCCGGCCCTGATGCACAACCTTTAATGAAGGTATGCCCATTCACGCATGAGGGCCTTGGTGACTGTCAAAATGTCAACAAGGTTCAACAGGCAAGATCTTCCCTTGACGAATCTGAACTGGGTGGGGTCAAGTACTTGGAGATTGCCTATGTACTTGTTTATGAGGTCCATAATAATATGCTCCATAGCCTTACAGATCAGACTTGTCAAGCTAATGGGGTGATAGTTTCCAAGGTCAGTAGGGGCACAATCTTTGTGCAAGGGGATGACAACGGCAGTTCTCCACTCTGCTGGAATGAAGCCTATACTTAGGATATTGTTGAATAGGGTGCTCAATGGTGAGGCTAATTATTGCTAGAGATGGTGTAGCATACAGCCTGAGATACTATCAGGTCCCATGGAAGCTGTGTTCTTTGCCTTGGATAGAACCTTTACCACTTGATCTACAGAGATATGAGATGCGGGACAAGTATTGGGGATGTTGAATGGGTCTTTGGGGGGACAGTGGTGAAGTTTGCACTGAACCTATCTGCTAGCAGGTTGGCTAAGTCAACAGGATAAGTTCCTGATGTAACTGAAAAAGGCTTTGTGGTTACCCTTTGTTTCAAAGGCAAGTTTTGATTCATAATTGGCTTTGGAGGCTTTCACTAGTGATCTAATTTGCTTGTTAAGGCTAAGCAGGGAGTTTTTCCGACTGGGAATTTGTGCCTTTTTACCCCTGGACAACAGTTCCTTCCTTTTGTTGTAAAGCCTGTTGATAGAGGATGTCCACCAGACAGGTTTGTGTTTCCTTGAGGAGCAGGTTATAGTTCTGTTGTGTATGGCTGAGTACATGCAGTTGTACAGGTGCATGTATAGTGCACTAACATGCTGTTCAGCATAGTTGTCTGCATCCTCTGAGGGGGGCGGTGGTGTGAAGCTACTGATACCCTCCCGTAAAAGGTTGTAGTTAGCTTTTGAGCATTTTTTAGCCTGGTTATGGCTGGGGGGTTTGGACAGGATAGAAACTTTGAATGAGATGGACCGATGGTCTGATATCACCAGGGAAGAGCTTACTATGGGGGTGGTGCAGCGGTCACCCATGTTGGTAAGAACCAAGTCTAGAATGTTACCTCCCCTTGTGGGGGATGAGACAAACTGGTCTAATGCACTATAATTGATGAAGTCAAAGAATCATTGGGTGACTGCATTAGGGCAGGAATAGTTCACACAGTCTATGTTCAGGTAGTTGAAGTCACCAAGGATCAGGGTGTTAGGGGGTACCTTGATGGAGTCAAGTAGGTCCAGGTAGGAGGAGTACACATCATGAGTCATGGAGGGGGGTCTACAGCTGGCTATAACTTGGATGGGTGTCTTATTTATCAGTTGCACCTGGCGTAGTTCTACTGCATCATGCTGACAAACCAGTCTGGAGATATGCTCATCTCTAATGAAAATAGAGACTCCACCACCTTTAGTCTTCTTAACCTCATTTTGGGGTCTGTGTGCAAAGAGAAGCATGCACCACCATGCCCACAGTTTTAATAACCAAATGCACAAGGGGAAAACATTGTCCATGGTCCCCAAGTGAACATGAGACAGCAGGCAATATGGCAGGCATCAGCAGCAGGCTGGCCAGAGGGCATGTCAGTGGCAGTAAAAATGCAGTGCACAATGGGCAGTGCCTTTATAATTGGAGTGTGTGGACCACTACCCCCTTCACAATGTCTAGGGAACATTGCCTAAAATGCAAACTGGAGCATAAATGTGACTACAGTAGCCTGCAGGATTTCCTCCATGCTGTAGCACACTTCTACATGTTGTAGTTATATAAGTATGTACTGTACACTGAGCACAACACTCATTACTTCTTCTGCCACCATGCATTTGGCTATTAAAACTGTGAGCATGGCAGTGTGTGCTTCTCTTTGCCCACAGGGAATTTGCAAACAGCCATATTTCCCTGCAGCTGACTGTCACTTCAGCCATGTGTCCCCAGTCAAATGTACCACAGGGAAATGTCTCGTTGCCTAGGTGCCTGAACCCGGAAATCACATATTTACCCTAGTTTTGGTAACTTTGTCCTTAAAGGACAGAGTCAGCTTGCAAACAAGTGATGTGTAAAAACCTATATCATAACTATAAAATTCCTTGGGATATTGACACCTGTTAGCAATATTTTGATAAATCTGAGTTAAGCCTGGCTAGAAACATGACCAGGTACATCTTGAGCACAAGACCTCATTTGATAGCTACCCATCTAACACAACTGCCTCTTTAGAGACTTCTTGTTTTCAAAAACAAAGCTAGGTTTATCCCCTATTAAATCACTAATACATTCCTCAGTATGCAAAATTGGCAACCTCATTTTGGGGTCTGAATGTGTGGAATGAGGTACAGCCTGGTAAGGCAGGGGTGCTCTCTGTAGCCTTGAGCCAAGTTTCCATGACTTCACAGATGTCTGCATCTTCCTGTGCAAGGAGAGCCTCCAGTGAGTGCATTTGCAGGTTAAGGCTCCTAGCATTAAGCAGCATGACCTTCAATTTGATTTTTGACAGATCTTTTATGTTGGAAGATTTGTCTTATGGACATTCACTAAAAAAGGCACAATGGGGGAGGCAAGCGCCTTGGCCAGAATCCTGAATCCCAGGGGTTACAAGTAGAGGCCATCTCTAGCAAAGCATCAAGACCTGTCAACCATGTCATCCCAGGCAGACAAATACTGGATCCCCTTAGAATGACACCAGAAACTAAGTCAATTGTTGAAGTTAATTATTTTTTATCATTCTTGGTGAAGGTAAGATGCTGCTAAGGGCTAGGATCATACCTGCCTGGGACACATACTCTGAGAGCTCAATCATGTTTCTCTTCATATAGTCCAGGTAGGTACGCCTGAAGTCATTCACACCAGCATGGGTAATGATAGAGTCGTACTCGTACTTGTTGTGGAAAGACTTAAGTTTGTGCATGATGTTGTGGATTCTGGCACCTGACAGACAAATGACTGTGATCTTGTCCTTGTCGAGCCTGGTGAGGGGGACTTTGGTGTGTCTCACAATTGAGTTGCCAATAACTAGTATGTTCAGTTTATTGTTATGCCTTATGAGAATGTGTGAGTTTATTGTTATGCCTTATGGGCTATTTTTGGGAGACACTGGTGTGTTGCCTGCTGTCTGTGATGTGTTTGGTGTTGTGGGTAGAATGTTTGTGAGTGTGTTTTTGGAGGTCTCTGCTTTTTAGGTAAGTTTTTATTGAGGATCTCTGCATAGGTGGGTGTGTGTTGTGCTTGGCTGTGTGATGTGGGTGGTGTGGTATTTGTGCTGGCAATCTCCTCTTTGTCAGGAGTACTGACTGTGGCACGAGAGAGCATGGATTCCAGGTTACTGATACAGATGCTTTTCTCACAAGTAGAAGAATTATGTGCTAGGAGAAGAAGGTTGTCAGTGAACATGAGGCATTTGCTCCACTGTCTCAGTCGACCAGGCTGGCAGAAGAAATTAATGGGAATTCTCCAGACATAGTGTTCTGAAACTTGGATAAACTTATGGAGAGAGGGTTTTCATAAGGGTTTGTCCACAAGAGTGTAGACCACAAATACCTTCTTAAATGTAAATGAACTGACCTGAAGCCCATGTGCTAAACCAAAACTACCAGGTTTAGAATAACAGACAAATGTAATCAGGCTACTAACAAGCAGAAATAAATACAGCAGAATAAAAGCACTTAAGCACCTAAGAGCAGGCAGCAAGAGAAAATGAGGTAATAAAGTACAAAGAACACAATTATAGTAAATGCAGTTAAATAAAGTGTTTTTTTTTTTTGTTTTTTAGTGGAGAGGGAAGAAACAGAAGACAACTGTGGATTACGAAAGTAACTGGGTTGGCCTTCCCAAATGATGACACTGTACTCAGTAGAGTGAGCAAATGAGAAGGGACTGGGAGGAGTGTCCAAAATCAAATTTACAGTAGGGACAGATAATTCCAAAGACACCAAGTTTAAAAATACAGGGAGAGTGGGGGAAAAAATGGGAGAGTGGGGGAAAAACAAAATGCAGACACAGACACCAACAACACCAAGCAAATAAATAAATGCAGCAGAGTTTTGTTAACTGTTGCTAAAACAGGTTAAGTGCAAAAAAGTATGCTTACATAAGCTTTGTGTATCCAGATAGCTATCAAATCAGTCACAGCCAGACCACAAGGATCAGCTACAATGATGATACAGTCTCACAGAAATGTATCTGCTTATTCCAGTAGTAACCCTCATGCAATCAAATAACACAAAATATCTGTGCTCACATCTTGGATAGGCTGGCTTCAACATAAAGTAAATCAACCCCCACTACAGATTTTATGAGGAACAGACCAAAAATATGAGGCAAAAATCTTGACAGTTGAGAGGTATGGTCTCAATTTACATCAAACATGAAGAAGTCCCATACCATATCCTTACAAACTACAGGTCCCCTTCCATGACCCAGGAAGCCCATACCATGTACTTGAATGAACTACAGACACTCCCCATTCAACACAACACAGTATTCATTGCTGAGGGTGACCATGGTGGTGCAGCAGTTAGCGTTGTCGCCACACAGCAAGAGGTTCTCCAGTTTGATCCTCGGCTGGGGTGCCTTCTGTGCGGAGTCTGCAAGTCCTCCCTGTGATCACGTGGGTTTCCTCCGGGTGCTTCGGTTTCCTACCACATCCCAAAGACATGCTGTAGGTGGATTGGACATTATAAATTGGCCCTAGATGTGAGTGTGTGCATGTGTGCCTTCTGTGGAAGGTTGGGCACTGGGCTGGCAACTCAACACTGTAAAACTCCACTGCCAATCATGAGTGGACAGGTGATCCGCTGTGGCGTCCCCTAACTGGGAAAAGCCGAAAGAAGAAGAAGACAGTATTCATTGCTGACCATAACTTCCCCAACACTAACTGTGAATCATACACGACCTCAAACATACAAGCCCAGAGATTCCCAGACTTTGGTAACATAAACACCCTGGAATGCCTATTCTGCATGCCCACCAGGGGCACAACTATCCTCGACCTGGACTTCACAAACATGGGGGAATGATGTACCCCTACTACTATAAAGTTCTTATGGATCTGGTTGGACCAAATATCTCTCCCCATTGCAATGAATATTAAGCCTGGGACCCCATTTAACCACAAATAATTCAAAGAATATTCAGAAGATAACTGCCTCCTACTAAGAGAGAGTCGGGAAAAATTCTAGCCCACCCCCAAACCCCAAGGAAGCAGCTGCTTCTGTAGAATTTATCACAGAAACCCAGTAGAGTCATTCGAATAGCTGCATGAAGACAGTTGTATTGATCCGTAATAAAAATAGGACACCCTCTAAAAACAAGCCATCATGGTGGAATTCCAGTATAAATAGTTTATATGAGAAAGAAAAAAACAGGATGGATATTACCCAGCAAACAAAAAAATTCATTATTAAGCGAAACTAACAACTCAAGGGACTTACCAAGTCCAGCAAAGCCAAATTTGAGATAAAAATAGCCTCCCACGCTAAGGACAGCCATATGGTTTTCTTCAGTTATGTCTGCAACTTCAAAGGCCAACATCCAACAATGCATTAATCTAATGGTGAATGGCACCACTCCATTTTGAACCCCATCACCTCCATTCACCCCCCCAGGAAACAACCTTCCCACCATTTCCCCATCAACTATGACTACAGAGTGGGTACTCACCGTGCTGTCTCAGGCCAAGAACACTGCCTTGCATATTTCAAAACTTGCATATTTTCTGTCTTTGACCTAGCACTCTTGTGTGGGGTCATTTACTGCACTAACTTGATATTACTTGTGAACCTCTGCTATCTCTGAAAAAACAAAAACAAAAAAAAATCTTGCTTTTTTCCCACTTTTCTGAGATTTAAAAAAGTTCAGTTACAGGCTTGCTGTTCCTGAACTGTTTGTAAGTTTCTGTGAGGCCATTTTTGCTTGGGCTAAAGGAAAGTCTCTGTTGATCAGTGGCAGTGAAAAACATTGAGCAGCTCCCCTGCCCCCCGTGGGAGTGGTTACTGACTTGAAACTGTAGTTTTATTGGCCGTATTGGGTCAATTCCTGGCTCTTTCCAGCCCCTGCTATCAAGCACGCTTTAGCGTGCTTTAACGAGATTTAGCGCAGAGTTGCCACTAGAGCAGCATCGGGCAGCGCCGGTTTAACAAGGTTAAACTTTTTCTGGCTCCATAAAGTCTGTTCTTCATTTTTTCCCTTAGAACTGCTCTGATAGTAATCTAAACAGTATATCCCTTAACTAAAAGCACAGCACTTGTTCCTAAAAAGCTTTTTTTTTTTTTTTTTTTTTTCTCCAAAAAAAAAAAAAAAGCTCAGCACTTGTCTTAAAAGCATCTTCTTTTCAGGCTTAGCACTTCTGTATTATACAAAGTCCCTCACTAGCGAACCCCCCCCCCCCAGGAGTACCCACTTCCTTACTAAGTCTTCTCTCATTCAGTTACACCCCAAACTTCTTAATTTCTCTAGCATGTCGAAGGGCCAGATGCTGGCGTCCTCTCCTGTCCAGTTGGTGAATCTGGGAATATTGAGGCAATGTTACAATTGCCTCATGTACACAGACAACCCTCTCCTCCTCCCACATAACACAAATACTTGAGAGATGCAGCTATTTAGCCAAACTGGAGGCTGAGCTCTCTCAACTCAGGACTGGCAAGACCAGACAGGAGGAGAAGGCAACTACACACACCACAAAACCAGTCTCACATAAAGCTATCACAACAATGAATCAAACACATAAACACACAAAGACATACTCGGAGGCTCTGAGCAAAAATTTACCTAAACAGCAGAGGCCTCCAAAGCAGACACCCAAGCAACCACCACCTCATGACACACCACAGGCAACACATAAAACACAAAATCAGTGTGCAAAGCAGTCACAGCCCTTAAGGCCAAATACAACACCAAACATACTTGTCATAGGTGACTCCATAGTCAGACACACTGACGTCCCACTCACCAGGCTGAACAAGGAGAGGGTCACAGTAAGCTGCCTATCGGGAGCTAGAATCCGCCACATAACACAAGCACTCGGGTCACTCCACAACAAGTACAAATATGACACAGTCATTGTCCATGCTGGTGTGAACGACCTGAGATGTACCTCCCTGGACTACATGAAAAGAGACATAGAGGAGCTCTCTGATTATGTAGCCCAGGCAGGTATGACCCTGACCCTGAGCAGCATCCTTTCTTCACCAAGAATGATGCCACAACATAGAGACAAGATGATTAGCTTTAACAATTGGCTTAATTTCTGGTGTCATTCAAAGGGGATCCAGTGTCTGTCTGCCTGGGATGACATGCTTGACAAGCCACGCTGCTTCACAAGGGACGGCTTGCACCTGTCACCCCTGGGATTCCGGATATTGGCTAAGGCTCTTGCCACCTCCATAGTGCCTTTTTTAGGCAAGGCTCAAATTCTAAACCTACCACCCTAGAAAACAAAAATGGGAAGAAACTAAGGGTAATGCTGCTCAATGCCAGAAGTCTAAATCTCAAAATGCACGCACTCGAGGCCCTTCTCAGTATGGAGAACATCGATGTCTGTGCTGTGACTGAAACCTGGTTCAAGGCTCCTGAGAGCACCCCAGCACTATCAGGTTTTACCTCATATCATGCTTTCCGGCCCCAAAACCCAGTCCACACCACAAAAGGAGGGGGTGTATGCATATTCATCAAGGATACCCACACCTCCAGGTTGGTGGCAACGCATGAAGCATCGGAAACCATCCAGGTGCAATTAACCATAGGCAAAACTGCTCTACAATTTGTAGCATGCTACAGGCCACCCTCTCAAACTCAGGAACCCCACACAGCATTCCTGAAGACACTGGAGGGTATAAATGTATCTCCAAACACCATTATATTGGGTGACTTCAACTACCCGAATATAGACTGGGAACATTACTCAAGCCCAAACTTTCTAGCCCAAAGGTTCCTGGAGTTCATAAATTCAAATGCCATGGAACAACTAGTCACCGTTCCCACAAGAGGAGAAAATATACTAGATCTCATCATCACAAACATGGGGACAAAATGCTCCACACCGGAAGTATATCCCTCATTGGTGAGATCAGATCATAAACTAATCTCACTGGATATCCACATCCCGCCCCCACCCCAAACAAAAAAATACCACAGTGAAGAACTTCTCTAAAGAAAACTTCACACTACTCAAGACTGGTGTGGTATCCTTCAAGGCCCCCGAGCCAGTGGAAACCACAACCCAAGCTGCGGAAGCCCTTACAAATGCCTTCTACGAACACCTCCAGGACTGCATAGATCAGGCAATCCCTAATAAAACCAAGACTCTTTCCACCAAGGGCAAACGTCCAGTCTGGTGGACCCCAGCCATCATAGCCGGCCTTAGGCATAGGCCAACTAGGCAGCCGCCTAGGGTGCCGCTTTAGTAGGGGCACTTTTCCAGTATTTATTTGGTGTAGGTAGACCAGGATGGGGGCACTGGGTGGTGTGGTGGGGGGTGCCATGGTGCCCTTTTGCCTAGGGCACCAGTTGACCTAAGGCCACTCCTGCCAGCCATAAACAAACTTTACAATAAGAGGAGAAAGCTGTTACATGATAGAGCAAAATCCATAAAAGAGAAGACACCTTTGATCATTATTAGTAAACACATACGAGCACTCATAAAATCATCCAAGGCCAACTTTGAGAGAAAAATTGCCATAGATTCAAAAGACAATCATAAGGCCTTCTTCAGCTATGTTAGAAACCTGGGTGGAAACTCCCAGATATGCTCAGAATTAGTCCAAAATGATACAAAAATCACTGAACCCACAGATATTGCCAACATACTGGCAGACAGGTTCAGTGCAAACTTCACCCCCCTCTCCCCCCCAAAAGGAGAGATAACTATCCCAGCGGAGTGCAGCCTCCCAGACATCTCCAATGTGCAGGTGAAAGCTGCTCTCTCTAAAGCTAAAAACACAGCATCAATGGGACCGGATGGTGTCCCCGGCTGTGTGCTACACGAACTCAATGAGGAACTAAACCCGCACATAAGGCAGCTGTTTAATCTTAGTCTTACCACAGGATACGTGCCCAAGGAGTGGCATATGGCAACTGTGGTCCCACTCCACAAAGGCGGTGCCTCTACGGACCCTGGTTATTACCGCCCCATAAGCTTAACAAGCCTGGTCTGCAATGCTATGGAGAGGATCATAATGGAACTCATAAACAAAGACATAGGGGACTTGCAGACATTGGACCCGGCCCAGTTTGGCTTTGTCAAGGGCAGATCATGCCTTTTGAACTTGGTCGACTTCTTCGAAACAGTCACCAAGGCCATTGATGAGGGAAAGGCAGTCCATACAGCCTACCTTGACCTTGCAAAAGCTTTCGACACAATACCCCACTCGGGTATTATAGAGAAACTTACCAGCTTAAATGTAAACCCATATGTCACAAGATGGGTTGCAAACTGGCTAAAGGACAGAACCCACAGGGTTAGAGTAGCTGGCGCCATGTCAGACTCCAAGCCGGTCACAAGTGGTGTCCCACAGGGCTCAGTCCTTGGTCCCCTGTTGTTCGGCATCTACTTCTCAGAAGTACAGGCTAACATAGGAGGACTATGGCTGACAAAGTTTGCAGATGACTGCAAACTGGGAGCCATAGTGGAAAGTACATTGGACACAGATATCCTTCAGAGGGGTCTCACGGAAACTGATAGCTGGTGCCAGAGCCATGGCCTGAAGTTAAATGCCAAAAAATGTATAGTCATACTCTTCGGGAAAAACAAGGTAACCCCAAGCTACCATATAGGTGGCAATCCACTAAGCACAGAAGAGGTTATCAGGGACCTGGGGACCCAGGTTGACAGTGGCCTTTCTTTTGACACTCACATTGCTAAAGTGGTTAGAAAAATCTTCTACATTGCCCACCTGATCATGAAGGGATTCACATCCAGATCAAGTGAGGTCATTGTTCCCCTGTACTCTTCACTTATCAGACCAATGATCGAGTACAATGCCCCATTCGGGATGTATCTCACCCGACACCTGCAGCAATTGGAGAGACCCCAAAAGTTCCTCACCAAAAGGATAAAGGGACTCCAAAATCTGTCATATGCTGCCAGACTGAAGAAACTCCAGCTCTATTCAGTCGCATACCGTCTGGTCAGAGGTGACCTGTGCCTGACATACAGGGCCATGTCCAACCCGGAATTGATGGGCATGCTCCACCTCAAAAAATCCAAATCTATCAGATCCACTAGAGCAAGTGACTTAAACCTTAGCACGGATATAAATAGGACATGCTGGAGGGATAGATTTGTCACCCAGAGACTCCCTATGTTGTGGAATAAAATCCCGGTCCATGTGAGGCAGAGCACCTCGCTGGGTCTGTTCAAGAGAAATCTTGACCGGTGGATGGGAGATCGTAGGTTTACCCCGGGAATCATCTCTGTGTCACTGCTGGACAGAGGCACAACAAACTAATGGGCACAGTATTTTTTAACATAAGGGGTGGTGTAAGCCACAAAAACTCTGGGCTAGGCTTATAAATGCCTTAGGGCAGATAGCCTAGGATAAACCTATGAACCTATGAACCTATGGGCCCTAATAGTATCCCAGGATACCACTGAAAAGCATGAAACATGACCTGTCAGGCCTGCTAGTATCTCTGTTTAATCACAGCCTCCAGGCAAGCTTTTATGGCACAAAATGGAGGACTGCACCATTTACCCTGTACACATGGGGAGGCCTTCCATGGACCTGGGGGACTACAGAGTCATAAGTCTGTCTAGCTTCATTTACAAAGTCATGGAAAGAATTATCATGGGTCTGATAGACAGTGGCATACAACAATTACAACCACTATACCCTGCAGAGTTTAGTTTTGTCAAAGGTAGGTCATGCCCACTTAACCTGGTGGACTTCCTCAAGAAGATCACTAAAGCTATGGACAAGGACAAAATAGTGCACACTGAATATCCTAACAGGCCAAGTCATTCTACACAATACCAAATCACATGGGTTCCTCACAAAAAAGAGGGAGTAAACAGAAAGTTCTCCGTGAACAATCTAAAATCCCTATCCCTGCAATCAGTCTGTGACAGACAGCTGTACAGTGATCTATGCCTAGCTTACAAAGGCATCCTCTGATCCCACACTGATGGATTTGTTGTGTATATGCAAAGGAAACAGCATCATAAATACCCAATCTAATGACGTAAACCTGTAACATGAGCAGGACATCCTGGAGGGATAGGTATGTGCCGTAAAGATTACCCCTTGTCTAGAACAAGCTTACCATCCCTGTGAAGCAAAGCTCATCTTATCCGCATGGATGGCACAGTGGTGCAGCAGTTTGCATTGTCACCTCACAGCAAGAGGTTCTCCAGTTTGATTCTTGGCTGGGGTGCATTCTGTGCAGAGTCTTCTTGTCCTCCCTGCATTAATGTGATTATCCTCTGGGTGCTCCAGTTTCCTCCACCATTACAAAGACATGCAACTGGAACATTTCTCTCTGGTCCTCTGCTGAAAATTGGCTAATTCCAAGTCAGATTTTCCCAGTAAACAAATGTTAAATAAATAAATAACACTGTTAAAGCATATTTTGGAGCAGTGAATGGGAAATCACGGGCTCAGGCGCCTAGGCAGCGAGATATTTCCCTGTGGTACATTTGACTGGGGACACATGGCTGAAGTGACATTCAGCTGCAGAGAAATATGGCTGTTTGCAAATTCCCTGTGTGCAAAGAGAAGCATGCACTGCCATGCCCACAGTTTTAATAACCAAATGCACAAGGGGAAAACATTGTCCATGGTCCCCAAGTGAACATGAGACAGCAGGCAATATGGCAGGCATCAGCAGCAGGCTGGCCAGAGGGCATGTCAGTGGCAGTAAAAATGCAGTGCACAATGGGCAGTGCCTTTATAATTGGAGTGTGTGGACCACTACCCCCTTCACAATGTCTAGGGAACATTGCCTAAAATGCAAACTGGAGCATAAATGTGACTACAGTAGCCTGCAGGATTTCCTCCATGCTGTAGCACACTTCTACATGTTGTAGTTATATAAGTATGTACTGTACACTGAGCACAACACTCATTACTTCTTCTGCCACCATGCATTTGGCTATTAAAACTGTGAGCATGGCAGTGTGTGCTTCTCTTTGTCCACAGGGAATTTGCAAATAGCCATATTTCCCTGCAGCTGACTGTCACTTCAGCCATGTGTCCCCAGTCAAATGTACCACAGGGAAATGTCTCGTTGCCTAGGTGCCTGAACCCGGAAATCACATATTTACCCTAGTTTTGGTAACTTTGTCCTTAAAGGACAGAGTCAGCTTGCAAACAAGTGATGTGTAAAAACCTATATCATAACTATAAAATTCCTTGGGATATTGACACCTGTTAGCAATATTTTGGTAAATCTGAGTTAAGCCTGGCTAGAAACATGACCAGGTACATCTTGAGCACAAGACCTCATTTGATAGCTACCCATCTAACACAACTGCCTCTTTAGAGACTTCTTGTTTTCAAAAACAAAGCTAGGTTTATCCCCTATTAAATCACTAATACATTCCTCAGTATGCAAAATTGGCCAGCTCATCCTAATTATATCACAGATCACGCTGACATCACTGGCATAATATAGAGGAACTGAAACCTTGTGTGACTTCTGAATTTCCTCACTCTATGGAGAGCCAGCATTATGAGCCCGAGGCCTTCTAATCAAAGAATGGTATGTCTGTGCACTTTCTCTCCTTAGAGTGGATGCCTTACTGCACATCGCACTCACCTCCTTCGAGCTGTATCCCCTCTCTACGAAGTCATCCCCCTTAGAGTGGATGCCTTACTGCACATCGCACTCACCTCCTTCGAGCTGTATCCCCTCTCTACGAAGTTATCCCCCGTAGAGTGGATGCCTTACTGCACATCGCACTCACCTCCTTTGAGCTGTATCACCTCTCTACGAAGTCATCCCCCTTAGAGTGGATGCTTTACTGCACATCGCACTCACCTCCTTCAAGCTGTATCCCCTCTCTACGAAGTCATCCCCCTTAGAGTGGATGCCTTACTGCACATCGCACTCACCTCCTTCGAGCTGTATCCCCTCTCTAGGAAGTCATCCCCCTTAGAGTGGATGCCTTACTGCACATCGCACTCGCCTCCTTCGAGCTGTATCCCCTCTCTACGAAGTCATCCCCCTTAGAGTGGATGCCTTACTGCACATCGCACTCACCTCCTTCAAGCTGTATCCCCTCTCTACGAAGTCATCCCCCTTAGAGTGGATGCCTTACGGCACATCGCACTCACCTCCTTTAAGATGTATCCCCTCTCTAGGATGTCAAACCTTAAGACCTGTGGATTTCATCGAAATCCTGCCTCAGAGCAGCTCAGTCTAGATGCCCAAATTCCCTGCACCTTGAGAATGTTCCAATAAATGAAACTAGGGTGCATACTACTACACTGTAACATGGTTTGGGCTTGTTTCTACCAGGCTGAGAAGTGGTGATTCATCACTGTGACATACCAGAAATTCCCTGAGGCTTCAAGAGCAGAATAAGTTTTTATTTACATTTATTTAATTGAATTGCACTTCTTAACACTTATAGTTGTGCTATACAGCTAATCTACTACATATTGCACTATTATAAAGCTTTTTATTTACTGTTTCACTGCATTTTTGTACTGTTTTATACTGTGTTAACTGTATTCTCATTGCTAGATAGGGTTTTATGACTGTAATTGCATTTTTATTGAATTACTTAACTGTAAACTGCTTTTACATACTGAGAGTTGTATTTTCTGTTTGTGAGTGTTCTAGCTGCACTTTTCTGTGCATTTTCTATGACGTTTCTGTGTTCTACTCAGGTAGCATAGTCTGGATAGAGGCCTGCTGTATCCAGGTCTGGTTGTTTTGCTTTTGAGTTTCCTGTGTTTCTGGAAGCCATCTTATGCTGGTAAGGGCTTGTCTTCTCTGTTAGTGAGAGTAACAGGGCTGTCTGACCTTCTCTGGAATGAGTGATTGGTTGAAAGGGCAGGGGCTAGCATGATTGGGTAGTAATTCGAGCTTCTAGATTCTTCCATTTTTCTGGTATCTAAACCCTGTGTTTGCAAGGAGTTGCACTTGTTTGCTCATTGTACACTGCTGCTGCACTGTTTTAACCCATTGTGCGGTATCTCAGTTGCATGTTTTCCCTTAGCAGCACTCCTATGTAACTGATACCCTCCTTTGCAACTACTGTGTTGATTTTATCCAGCCCTACTCACACCTATAGGTACTCTATTCTAATAGTACCCACTCTACCATCCTTGACCTCTCTTCACAGATACTAGTAACCACGGACGGACAATTTCCTGTGGTTTCACCTGCTAGTCTGGTTGATATGGGCATCCTGAGACAGTGCAGCAACTGCCTCATGTACAAGGACAACCCTCTTCTTCTACCACCTAGGAACACAATATGTGATAGATGCAATTACATTAAGAACCTATAATTGTTGCTGTTTCAATCATAAGCCAGTACATCTGGCAGTGAGAAGACTGTCTGCATGAACACCACAAACACCACACTTCTAACATCACCCACACCTGTACCATACATTCCTATGTATGTACCCTAGCCTAAAGGTTCCTGGAATTCATAAATTCAAATGCAATGGAACAGCTAGTCACCTCTCCCACAAAGGGAGATAATATACTAGACCTGATCATCACAAACATGGGGACAAAATGCTCCACACCGGAAGTATACCCCTCACTAGTGAGATCTGACCACAAACTAATCACCCTGGATATAGACATCCCACCTCCACCCCCAGCACAAAAGACTACAGTGAAAAACTTCTCAAAAGCCAACTTTACACTTCTTAAGACTGAGATGGTATCCTTTAAGCCCACTGGGCCAGTGGAAACCACATCCCACAATACTGAATCCTTTACAAATGCTTTTTACGGACATCTCCAAGAATGCATGGATCATGCAATCCCAAATAAAACCAAGACCCTCTCCACCAAGGGCAGGTGCCCTGTCTGGTGGACCCCAGCCATAAACAAATTGTATAACAAAAGAAGGAATCTACTGCACGATAGAGCAAAATCACATAAAGGGAAGGCATCTCTGATTAGCACTAGTAGGAAGCTACGTTCTCTCATAAAAACATCCAAGGCCAACTTTGAGAGAAAAATCGCTAAGGACACTAAAGATAACCACAAGGCCTTCTTCAGCTATGTTAGAAACCTGGGCGGAAACCCTCAGATATGCTCTGAGTTAGTTCACAACAACAAAAAATACACTGAACCCACAGATATTGCCAACATTCTGGCAGACCGGTTCAGTGCAAATTTCTCCCCTCCCTCACCCCCAAAAGAAGAAATACTTATCCCAGCTGAATGCAACCTCCCTGTCATCTCAGATGTCCAGGTGAGAGCCGCCCTCAGCAAAGCTAAAAACACAGCATCAATGGGACCTGATGGTATCCCGGGTTGCGTGCTACGTGAACTCCAAGAGGAGCTAAACCCGCACATAAAAATGCTATTTATTTATTTTATTTTATTTAACATTTGTTGACCGGGAAAGTCCGACTAGGTTCCACAGATCCTGTTTTCAGCAGAGGCCCGGGGAGAAATGCTCCAGAAGCATGTCTTTAGAACCTTAGCCTTACTACAGGATATGTACCTGAACACTGGCGTACAGCAACAGTGGTCCCACTCCATAAAGGAGGCACCTCTACAGACCCTGGGAACTACTGCCCCATAAGCTTAACCAGCCTGGTCTGCAAAGCTATGGAAAGAATCATTATGGAACTCATAAACAGAGACATTGGGGACCTACAGACACTTGATCCCACCCAGTTCGGCTTTGTAAAGGGCAGATCCTGCCTTTTGAACCTGGTCGACTTTTTTGAAACAGTCACTAGAGCCATTGATGAGGGAAAAGCAGTCCATACAGCCTACCTGGACTTGGCTAAAGCCTTTGACACAATACCCCACTCAGGCATCATAGACAAGATCAACAGCTTAAATGTAAATCCATATGTCACAAGATGGGTTGCAAACTGGCTAAAGGACAGAACCCATAAAGTCAAAATCACTGGAGCCATGTCAGACTCAAAGCCAGTCACAAGTGGTGTCCCACAGGGCTCTGCCCTGGGACCCCTCTTGTTCGGCATTTATTTCTGATATGTGAAAGCAAACATGGGAGGGTTGTGGCTGACAAAGTTCATAGATGACTGCAAACTAGGCGCCATAGTCGATACACCAGCTGACACATACATCCTACAGAAAGGCCTCACTGAAATGGACAACAGGTGCCGGAGTCATGGCCTTAAACTAAATGCCAAAAAATGTATAGTCATCCCCTTTGGGAAAAACAAAGTACCCACAAATTATCACATAGACAGTAACCCACTGAGTACGGAAAAAGTAATCAGAGACCTGGGGACCCAAGTCGATAGTGACCTCTCATTTGACACCCATGTTGCCAAAGTGGTTAGAAAGACTTTCTACCTTGCCCACCTTATCATGAAGGGATTCACATCCAGATCAAAGGAGGTCATTGTACCCCTATACTCCTCCCTTATCAGGCCCATGATTGAGTACAATGCCCCATTTGGTATGCACCTCACCCGGCACTTACAACAGCTGGAGAGACCCCAAAAGTACCTCACCAAGAGGATCAAGGGTCTCCAACATATGTCATATGCTGCCAGACTAAAGAAACTCCAGCTCTCTTCAGTAGCATACCGCCTGCTCAGAGGTGATCTGTGACTGACGTAGAAGGCCATGTCCAATCAGGAATTGATGGACATGCTCCACCTCAAAAAACCCAAATCCATCAGAACCACGAGAGCTAAAGATTTAAACCTCAGCACAAATATGAATAGGACATGCTGGAGGGACAGATTCATAACTCAGAGGCTTCCCATACTCTGGAACAGAATCCCAGTTCATGTTAGGCAGAGCCCCTCACTGACTCTCTTCAAGAGAAATCTTGACGAGTGGATGGGAGATCGTAGGTTTACCCCGGGGGTCATCTCTGTGTCACTACTAGACAGAGGCACAGTAAACTAATTTTATTATGTAAAGGGGTCTTCACTGTGTCACTACTAGACAGAGGCACAGTATTCTATATCTATTCTGTACAATTTTGTACCATTACATGGGGTGGCGAAAGCCACATCACTATGGCTAGGCTTATAAATGCCCCAGGGCAGATAGCCCAGTACTAAACTATGAAACTATGTGGAGGTTCTCATCAAAAATATACCTAAACAAAAGAGACCTCTGAGGCAAAAGCACACAAGCACATCACAACCCACCGCACCAAGCCCCACACATAGTACACATGCCTGTGTCTCACAGCCTCTGAGGCCCAGCCACAATCCCAACATATTAGTCTTAGAAGACTCTATCATGAGACACACAGATGTGCCCCTTACCAGGCTAGACAAGAGGAAAGTCATGGTAAGTTGCTTGTCAGGTGCTAGAATCTGCCATATCACTCATGCACTCAAGTCTCTCAACAACAGGTACTCTTATGATTCTGTCATAGTCCATGTTGGTGTGAATGACTTGAGATGTACCTCTCTGGACTATATGAAGAGAGACATGATTGAGTTAGCTGAATATGTGTCTCAGGCAGGTATGTCCCTAGCCTTAAGCAGTATCCTACCATCACCCAGAATGATGCCTCAATACAAACAGAAAATGACTGACTTTAACAATTGGCTTAGTTTCTGGTGTCATTCCAAGGGGATACAGTACCTGACAGTCTGGGAGGACATGACTGACAGACCACGATGCTTTGCCACAGATGGCCTTCATCTGTCTCCCCTGTGCTTCAGGCTTCTGGCAAAGGCTCTTGCCTCCACCACAGTGCCTTTTTTAGGCAAAGTCATGAAGACAAAATTGCCAAAGTGGAAATTTTTTCCAAATGACATTTAAAGGTTATGCTGCTAAATACCAGAAGTCTTATCATGAAACTGCACTCATTGCAAGCATTCCTTACCCTGGAAGATGCTGACATTTGTGCAGTCACTGAAACCTTCAAAGCTGCGGAGAGCACCCCAGCCTTACCAAGTTACTTGTTCTACCATTCTTTCAGACCCCAAACGGAGGGCTACAAAGCCAAAGGAGGTGGAGTTTCAATGTTTATCAAAGACATACACACCTCCAGGCTGGTCAAACAGTATGATGCAGAGGGGGCACTCCAGGTGCAGTTAACTGTTGACAAAACACCTATTCAAATCATAGCTAGCTACAGACTGCCAACCATAACTCAGGAGGCCCACTCCACCTATCTGGACTTACTTGAATCCATCAAGATTCAACTCTCCACACTGATCCTGGGTGACCTTAACTACCCAGCCATAGAGTGGAAGACACCTATTCTAGCTCAAACATGAATGCCCAGAGATTTCTCTACTTCATCAATGCCAGTGCATTGGATCAGCTGGTTGACACCCCCACAAGAGGTGAAAATATCCTGGACCTGGTACTAATCAACATGAGTAGCCACTGTAGAACCCTACAGTGTTATCTTTCTTGGTAAGATCGACCACAAAGCAATCACTTTCGAAGTCACCATCTCCTCTGCCCCCCTGAAGAAATGTATTCACTGAAGAATGTATCTTTCTTTTCTGAAGAAATGTCAAGCAGAGGTCTTTATTTTGCCTCTGATGAACTGTCACTGAAGAAAATGTCCAAAAGTGACCAGACAAACTCTGTACTACTGTATCTGTTATACTTTATTTGTTTCAGAACAAATTCTTGCCAAACAGTTAATTCTGTCAGAGCTATTTCAATTCTATTATAACACAAAGGGGGGAAGGGTACCAGTCGTTAATCTGCAATATCTCTCAATACACACTTTCCTCAGATGAAGTTAGTTTATTGAGCAAAGGTTTAAATTTTATTCCCAATAGTTACAGCAATCTTACTGACTCAATCACAGATCTGAAGATATATTGTAGAAATGTGATGTTAAAGATGTTATATGGGGAACATGACTCCAGAATTAGTGGTATACAGTCACAACCAATTTCCAGTTTTAGGAACCTCAGTTCATTTGTTCCCTTGAATCATCCTAGGAGACACAGTAGAAAATATCATCTCACTTTCAAGGAAAGGCAATGTTTAAAACATCTACAGGCTGAATCTACCATCATTATTAGACCGGCAGATAAGGGGGGGTTGTATAGTTGTGATGGACATTGCACATTACACTGTAGCCATGGATAATTTATTGAAAGATAAATTCTATAGAGAGATCGATAATGGTGAAGTACATGCTATCATGGCCAATGTCACCAATACCTTGCTTGATATATATCAAGGTAGTGTTATTGATAAAGTTCTTTTTTGATTATCTGTTAGTTAAAACTCCCTTGATTCCATTGATACACGGATTACCAAAGATCCACAAGGATTTAAGCAACCCACCCATGAGACTGATAGTGGCCGGTGGGGGATGGGTTACAGAACGTTTATCCATCTATGTAGAGAAACATTTAAGACCAGTTTTGAACTACAATAGTTTTGTTTTGAAAGACTCCAAGCAGTTTTTAAGTTTTTAGTGAATTTTTATGAATGTTTAAGAGACTTAGGCA
This sequence comes from Protopterus annectens, assembly GCF_019279795.1. Taxonomy (NCBI): domain Eukaryota; kingdom Metazoa; phylum Chordata; order Ceratodontiformes; family Protopteridae; genus Protopterus; species Protopterus annectens. The sequence continues at coordinate 1,694,894,433 of NC_056744.1, read as the reverse complement.
ATATTAATGATATAGTTTTTGTGACCTTGGATGTTCAGTCTCTGTTCTCCATTATACCGAATGACCTAGGTATATTATATGTGTTGGAGTATTTGAGAACTCATAGTGATTATTCTGAAGTACAAAGAGATCTGATAGCCCACTTTTTGGAACTAGTATTAGAGAATAATTTGTTTATGTTTCAAAATAAAATATATAAGCAACAGGATGGGGTAGCCATGGGTACCCCTTGTGCCAACAGCTATGCAAATATGTTTTGGGCACAATGGGAAGAGGCTACCCTGTTCCAACTTGCTGATTTCAAAAAACATGTTAAGTTCTATCGACGTTTCATCGATGACTTGTTTTTATTATGGGATGGAGATCTAAAACAATTGGACACACTGTTCACTACTATGAATGGTTTAACTGAATTTCTTAAATTTACCATGAAATATTCCACACAAAAGATAGACTTCCTTGACCTCTACATAGAAATGTTGCCCTGTGGATTGGTCAATACCGGGATATACAGGAAATCATGCTATGCTAATACATTGTTATTAAGATCTAGTATGCACCCCTCTTATGTTTTTAGGAACATCATTAAGGGTCAAGGAATATGCTCCTCCAGAATGAATCCTACAGATTCGGGTTTCATAGATGAACTTGTGAAAGTTAGGACGAACGTATTGGAAAGAGGTTATAAAGAACCCGAAATTGATAAACAACTACATAATGTCCCTATCTTACATTCTGATATGGCTGCGCCCTATTTTGGTCCAGTCATTACTAATACTTTTTCTGATTCAACAATCACTAATCCTTTTGTTAAATTTCCCTCTTTTTATACTGTTGACCATGTGGAAGTCAGGAGAATTATCGGCAAGCATTGGTCTATTTTGCAAACAGATGAAAGTATAAAGAAGGTGGTGGGTGAGCAACCATCTCTCTTATATAGAAATAAAAAGACTTTAAAGAGGTTGCTCTGCTATCCTAAGGATAGGAATTTGACATCTGGACAGAGGCATACAACACCTTGTGGGAAATGTAATTTTTGTTCTTTTATAGATATTAGTGATAAATTCTTACATCCAGATTTAAATAGGATATTCAAAACCACTGCATCAGCCAACTGCATGGCTCCACACTTAGCATATCTGGCTATTTGCCAGGCTTGCTCATGCCTCTGTGTTGGAAAAACTAATAAATTATTCAAGGATAGAATGCGTGAGCATATTTATCATATTAGGAAGGGTTCTGAACATAATGCATTAGCCAAGCATATTGCTCGAAGTGGTGTAACACATACTTTTTTATTCAGGGCCCTAACTGTGATTCATCCCACTATACGTGAAGGTGATATCAGGAACTATACAGAGACTATAGAAAGTCAGTGGATTATTAGAGTAAAGGCAGATAAAGGGAAGGGACTAAATGAAAGGGCTTCTATTAAGCCCTTTCTTAGGAAACGTAGGAATAATAAGTAAGTGCTTATATGCTTTTGATGCATTGTGTGTGCTCTTTACTCAATGTTGTTTATAGATTTGTTTAAGTAGATATGTATACTTTTAACTTCTCATACAGACAGTTATTTACAATATCTGTATAGTTTTATTATTTGTATTTGAGTCTTTAAGACTTTATTAGTGAACTTCACTGATTGGTCCTTTCATATTTGAAAGTGATAAAGTTGTTTGCTATGGGTGAATGTATTTTATTGTCTGAAGAAGCTTATTAAGCAAAAGCGCCTACTTTTACATCTGGACACCCTTGAATAAATTTTATTTAGTCTACCTTGGAATCTCTGGATTATTTTGGACTAACTTCACGTGAACTGTGACTATATGAATTTTATTCCGCTTCGCTCTATCCCATATTTATGACTTTTGCTTTATACATTATTTGGTGCTGGGACAGAGCGTTTATCAGATACTTTGGCAGTACCGTATTTTGCTTTTCTATTATAACACAGATAATAGACTAAGGCACACTTAGTCTAAAACATCACCCCTGAATGAAACATACTGTCCAGTTTATATACTTTTTTAATGTCCTTGTGACTTGTTCTGGTTTCTGTCTGTGTCATGAAAAAGCCCATGGTTATTTCATACCCTTTTTGGTTCTCGCTGTATCTGAAGACTTCACAAAAGTCTCTCCACGGCATCTTCGTGTCACTTGACCTGTCTGCATTTTATTTATTTATTTATTTCTGCATCTGAAAGCCAAGAAAGTCAACTTCCTTTTTTTCTATAACAGGATGCATTTACAGTATTGCCCACAGCTATAGGTTATTAATATCTAAGCTGAACATAACTGTTCATGCAAAGCAAGCATATTATTTTGAAAACTGCTGTTTGGCCTTGCACATTTCCTTTCACTGTACACACAGTATATTGGGGAAAAGCATTTTAATTTACACAATATCTATCAATTCCCACTTTTTTATTTAAGATCCATGAAAGTTGTAAGACAATTTACAACAGAATATGATCTTAAGTACTTTGAATCCCTTGGTCTGTTGCAACATACAAATCCCTTGCATTCAATGCTATTTTTAAAGAGTGTTACATTACCAACAGCTGTTACTTGATTAATACTTTTATTAACACAAATCTTATAATGGCGATAAGAGCAATTAATGTGGAAGTTGTAGTACCCCACCATAGACACACAGCCGTTATTACTTATCTATTTTTAACTGTTTTTATGCTTCCTTAAACAAGATGTCAGTCTTGCAGTTACACACAAGCATTTCAAAATCTTGTCAAGTTAACCTTTGCTTTACAAGGCAAAACCTTGTATTAGAAACAAGCATATTTCTTTTGCACTGCATAATTTCATTATTGCTTTGGGAAAAGAATATTTAAATAAAACAATTTACAGGAAAATGTGATCCTCTGTACTTAATAGCCTTTCTTCATTGTTAACAACAGTTACTTGTCCGACAGTTTTTATAACGCATCTCTTCTGTTATATCTAAGATAGCTCCATATGTTGCACTTGCTATTAACTTTGTAACTTTCCATATTGCTTTAGTAGCACCATACCAGTGAAAAATTCAGTTTCTGAAATAACACCATTTCCTATGTCCAGCTGTTTTAAAATCTTTCCCTATTTTTTTATCATGAACCTCCCTCTTTTTCTGGTGATTTTTTACCATGTCCTCTGGTAACGTGTGAGTAATTTTTTATTATTGGAACTGCATACTCTATGTAACAGAATTTCTTCCTTAAAAGAAGTATTATGTGTTAACTCCCATGCTGTTTTTATTTTACCCTCAAACTTTTTTTACATGACCATAGTTTTTTTTGAAAACAGAGTATGCCTTTTTCTATTTCCATCAACTAAGTGATTTTTATGGCCGTTTTACAACTATTTTTATAAGATTGTTTAAACATAAAACCTGTATGTGTAACCTCTACAGAGACTGCATATAATGACATTTTCCCTCTGTAAGGAATGTGGCTAAAAACCCAACAATTTGACTTGTCACGTGCCTTTGCAAACAAATTCTGCATGTCCAAAATATATTGAAATCAGGTATCTGATCATGATGTCCCTGTTCTCATGATCTATTATATCTGAGTATCTCTCCCCATTTTTTCTTTGCAACTGTTTTAGATTGCCTTGTCTTGTGCATAGATTGCTTATAGAAACAAATGTAAATGTTTTAAGACTGTTAACAGACTGTTACTGTACTGATACTGTTATTTACGTAAACTGATCTCTATGAACCAACATGGCGTGCTGCTTTTGCTTGGATTTTTAGTAGCTGAAAAATGCTATTGTCTAAGTTTTAATGACTCTGTACTTTACTACTTGTATGTATGGCTGTATATTATTACCCGGATGGCAGTTACTCCAGTTTGACTAATGATGGTTTTGCTGTACTAGTTTGTTTATAAGACTGTTTGCTGTTATATTTTATGTAATACATTCTTTTGAAAATATGACATTACAGTCACTGTTTTTTACCAATACTGATCCTGTTTACTGTATGCATAAGCTGCCTTTGGAAACATACTGTACTTTTAATGTGGGGGGGGTTGACCCTCTCTTGTTACTATAGAACCTTTTGTTTTTTAGGATTTTTCATAGGTACTGCCTTAAGTGTTATTCCATTTTTAGACATAGATGTGGACTTACATACCCAACATTTAATTGCATTGTTTAATTTTGCACATACAATTTGCACTACTGTAAATGTATTTACTGTATTTGTATTAACTTTAATTTTACATTGTATCTCTATTAACTTTAACTTTATGTCTATATGGCTGTAGGTTGTGTGTTTACCTCACAGTTAGACGTTGCCCGTTCGATTCTCAGTTAGAGCATCTTCTGTGTAGCGACATGCGTGAATGGGCGTTCCTTGTTCAAGGTTGTGCGTTAGGCCTGGCAAGCCAGTACGTAAAATTCTACTGCCAATCATTAGCGGACCAGAGTTCCGCTGTGGCGACCCCTAACCGGGAAAAGTCGAAAGACACAAACAAACATTCTGAATCTGTCTTGGCTTATTAAACCAGTAAAGTATGTTTTGTCTTTTACTGTCCCCATTGTTTAATTAATTAACATTGAGTTTTGTATACTAACATTGCCTTCCATTGCTTTAAAAGATCCCTGTACTTTGCTGCCAACTGATAACCTGCATTTTGTTAATTTATTGCTTTAATGCCTATTGCCTGCCATGATCTGGTATTTCATAGGGTATTCTTTATTTTTTATGTATCCCTCTGTGTTTGTTCCTGTGACGGATTGTCCCTTAATGTATTTTTTATCTTGATTTTTTTCCCGATTTTGGGGTTTGAAGAAACACTTATCTGCATAGATACCCTTTTGTATTTGACTTTTCTTTCATCTTTTGTAATATGGACAATTTTGTTTAATGTGACCTATTTTCTTACAAGTAAAACATATTACCTGTTTTTCTGAACTTGATTGTATATTTATCTGTAACCCTGGTGGAGCAGAAGCTGCTCGTGTTCCCCGTGTTTACATCCCCTTCCTTTCACCATGTAGTCTACAAGCTGTTTGTGTACATTTCCTACGTGCATCTGCAATACTGCGTACTTTTTTAAACTGTCTAGCACTCTGGCTTAATCTCTGAGTCTGTATCAGTCTGTCAGGCAGAAACTGATTTTAAAGCTGCATATGCATTTTGCAGAATGTCATTAAATGTCTGACAGAATTGCTTTAACATAACATTTTGCCTGGCCAAAACATTATTTTGTTTTTTCTGTCATGCTATTTAGACTGTCTGTAAAACAGTTACGTGAGACTAGACACTCACCTGTTTTAGCTGCCTGCTTTGCTTTGCTATTTGCCAAAGCATTTACTGTAGCCTTCCCTGTATATTTATGTGCTTTGATTTTGACAATACTAAATTTTCCCTGTAAATCACTTTGGGAATTAATGCCCATAGCTCTTGTACTGGAGCATGTTTTAGGGGTTTGCAACACTGTTGATGATTTACCTTTCCCCTTCTGACTCAAACTGGCATGTGTAAATGCAAAAAAAAAAATTAAATAAAGCATTATTTGAAATAGACCACACAGTCTATGTCAACCATTGTTTAAATGCCAACATATTGAAACAAAATTTATATATTTTTTGTTTCTTGCCACTGAGGCAGAGTCTGCAATAAACAAGACTATTGAGATATATCAGCAGGAGAAAAACTGTCATTTCTGCTGAACCCTGCCCAACGTAAACCTTGCTGGGCTTCTAACTGTCTTGTCAGATTAACCTCTGTAGTTAAGGCCTTAGTAAATGTTGTTGGGCTCTATCTGACTATTACGTTAAACCAGAAATGTCATTATGTAAAGTCTGAATGCTATGCTGAGTCTGTTCCTCTAAATGGCATTACTGTCCCTTACTACTGTCTCTAGGAAAATTTTGAAAAGCTGTGAAAACCTTTTCTTTAAAATGTTAATATTGATAGCAGACTGCACTATGTTAGATCTTTCTTGTTTTTGTGCATTTGCAATATTTACTATAAATAACATGTTTATGTAATCTATTACATTACTAACAATAATTGCATATACTTGTACTGTATGAGATGTAGGTGACTGCAGAAGGTACATTTAACTGTTGTATATGTGAAGAATTACAATGCTAGAATGAAACAGATTGTTTATCAGAATAGGATATATCTTATGGTATGGCTTACATACTAGACTCCTGTGACAAAACAGACAGAAGTTAAGAAATTACTTTTACATTTACAAGCACAACTGTTATCTAATGTCTGAACATCAAACATTTTAGATTTACATTTTATGTTTAACACAGAAGGTTTAAACCAGCAAATTTATATATACAATATGTGGGCACTGTACAGTTAACTGTCTGTACTTGCATCCATGTTATAACTGTAAAGAAAGTACCGTAATTTATGCAGAAGACAAGCAGGTGAAGATGAAAGATGAAATGGAATCAGCTTGGATAGTTAGGTTGGGTGCTCCTTTTAAACCAGGGCTGAATGAGTTAAGCTGATTTTGTATGTACCAAATGAATAACTGGAACAATTTAGAAATGAGTATTTAAATAATGATTTATTTGTGGCAACTTTAACACCAAGGAAGGCTATTTTGGAGCCGAAACCGGTTGGTTTTAGGGTCAGCCACACTATTTGATTAATAAACCTTTTGGATTATCCACCTTGCTCCTGTGCTGGACTTTTTGTTTTTTTTCCTTACTCATGAATTCAGCCATGACTATATCTCTGTCAGCAACAAGATGTGCAACTGTTTTCAGCTCTATTTTACAGAGCCTGCATTTTGATGTTTTGTCCCATTTTTTTCTACAGATTTCATAAACAAACATGTACATAGCATACTATGTTGGGCTGCCGGGTTCCGGCGTGGAGATCGTGAGACGAATGCCCACGAGCTACAATGCTGAAAGCAGAAGGCCGCAGCACCACTAGACCATGGAGCGGTACAGCTGAAAGAAAGATACACCGTGGGAATCTATGACGTTGGGAAAACCGACAAATGGAGATGACCCCTAAAGCAAGTACGCGGGCTGTCACCAGACAGTGGAAACAGCTGTGCTACACAGCCGAGCAGCAGAACAAGGCTAAAAAGCCCATATGCATAATAAAAAAGCAGCATACCTTTTGTGTTTCACAAGTCCACACACAACCCGTACATCAAACCATGCCGGGGAAGCTGACAGGAAAATCTAAAGAATCTGCAGCCACAGCAGAGTGTACGTACATGCGCATTGTCCAAACCAGCATTAAGAACACCACAAGCATCCCTGCCAATACCCCCCTAACAGTACAGAATGGCACAGACAGCCCTGAGCTGTGCAGAATATGGGTAGCCCATATTCCACATACATGTGGCTCTCTGTCAATGTAGTGGAACAGCAGAGCGGAGGTTGAAAAAAGTGACAGACATTTGAGTTTCAGACTTCATACCCCTCAGAAAGTGCATGCTACTGCAGTACCTGTTAGTTTAACACCAACTGAGCTTGTCACAGCATGATGGACACAGTGTCCTTGTGTGTATCACTGTTGGGAATGGCTTTACCACATGACCAACCCAAAGAGGTGGAGAGGCATGCCTGCAACAAACAGAAACTGTCTTGCCAGAGACACCCTAGTGCAGTAGCAGGTGGGAACATGCCAACCCTGGCAAGCACAGACTACCAACCCAACAGTAGGAAAGAAACACTGTAGAAGGGAACACTGACATGCATGGGGTAGCAACTCACCTCCCAGTCCACAGCAACATGTGTGTATTGTGGGGGCCGCCAAACCCATCCAATGGTCGCTGTAGACAAGAGTGCCACACAGGGATACCTCCCTATGTAACCTCTGTCACTGAAACTGAGACTGGGCTCCACACCCTGACTGTCCAGCAGCAACAGCTGGGAGTTAAAGGGGACCTGTGTAGTACATGTGCAAGCTGTGTAGACTCCTACCAGACTACAATCACTTGTCAACCCCACGGCTGTATGAACTGCACATAGTTAAACCCTAGCAGACCAGACAGTCAGAGCAAGGTGGTGTGTAGACAGCTGCACAGGGCCACTGTGGCAGGCAGCACTAATTCAGAGGGTACAACACAAGGTGGTATACAGCAACTAACCCAATGTCTGATAGTGACTTGTACTAGAGTTGTGTCTACATCTTGTTCCCTGCTACACTGGATGTGATGGACGAGAGGCCATCAACAAGTGGTATTACCATAATGGAATCTATGTACCTGTATAGCCCTGATCAGCTTGGCAACAGATACATCACAGTGCCCAGCCAACAGGGCAAACCAATGCTGGTAGTGGAGGGATACCGCTACCATTTGGAGCGTGAAGCATCACCTAAATGGTATTGGGCATGTATCGAGCGGAGAGTAAAGGCCTGCAGACGTCATGCCATCACTGTTCGCCAGGATGAGGGGGAAGAACTGCTGAAATCACTGCCATACCAGCATGGCCCAGATGCTTCACTGCGAGCAGAACTGTGGCAGAGGGCGGTAACCAGCAATGACATGCCAAGCCTGGTAATGCAGACTGTCCTAGGCACAGCGGACAACTATGTACTACAAGAGATGCCTTACCATGCCACCCTGCATCACAGCATAACCAGGGTATGGCAGAGGGCATGGGCATCCATGTCCACACCTCCAATAACACTTGCAGATACTGATGTCAGCCAGTATCCACTCCGTAGTGGCAGCTTTATCCTCCGTAGAAGGTCTGATATAGATGGGACTGATTCCTTGGTTCTAACTACATCACAGAATCTGACAGATCTGTGCAGGTCTGACATCATTCTTGGGGATGGCACATTCCGGACACAGGCCGATATATGTAATCAGCTGTATATGTTACATGGATGTATTGGCACCCCCACCTCAGCAAGGATCATCCCCCTGGTGTACTGTCTCATGACACGGAAGTCAGAGTCTGCATAAAACAATATGTGGGAGATACTGAAGGGTATGGCTGCAGAACAGGGATGCACCTTGGCTCTACAGCATATTATGACTGATTTTGAGAAGGCAGTGATCTGTGCCAGCCATAAGGCATTCCCTAAGAGTATTCTGAAGATGTGCCTATTCCATTTTGCACAGATCATTTGGTGCCAGATCCAGCATCACCACCTTGTGGCCATCTATGGTATGGACACTGCTTTCTCAAGTGCCATCCACACGCTGATTGCATTGGCATTCCTACCACTGGAAGATGTTATCCCTACATTTCTGGACATTGTGGCTACCTTACCTGACTGTGCTAAGCCTATAGGCGTATTTCTGGACCATCATTACGTGCGAGGCCAACCACGGAATATGTATCCTGCTGCTCAGCATAGCAACACCTGCCATCGTCCTACCCTTTGAAGTTTTGGAATGTGTGTGACGTCTCTGACATGGACTTTCTGTGGACTAATAACCAAGTGGAGGCATGGCATCATTGGCTGAAGGTGTTACTTGGACGCCCTACAGTGCAGCTGTCTGACCTTCTGTCTGTTCTGCAACAGGAGCAGAACCTGACAGATACCTGACAGGAGTCTCTCTTGAGGGGGATGCCTGTGACACCACATAGGAAGGCCATTGTTGTAAGGGAGTGTCGCCTAAAGCACATCTTGCAACATAAGTGTGACTACAGTGATGTGCGGTATTTCCTACATGCTGTGGCACATTTCTACAAGTTGTGATTATATTTGGGTTTAGTACACACCAAGCACTACACACATCACTTTACATATTGTGTTAATAAAGGCTTTGCCCACAGCACACAGGTTTCACATTACCACTTTCATGCCCACTTGGCATCCTATGACAACCACATGTTCGACTGACTGTCGCACATGGTGGCTTCTGGGGGGTGCAGAGTGTATCACTGTGGGGGTTTGTGTCTGTCACCTGTAGTTAGGATGCAGGGGGTTCCTCTATTCCCACAGGGAACTGGCCGCAGGCATTTGTCACTGTAGCTAAACTGCTAACCTGCCATGTGTCCACATCCAGCTGTTTCACAGAGGGGTGTTGCGCCACCTAGGTGCCTGAACCCTGGTCTGCCATTGCTAGCCATGCATATTTTGGTTTAAATTCTCCTCTCCTTAACCATTTCAGCATTATATCTTGGTCAACATGTGGCTATTCCAGGAATTCTGTATACCTGACACTATTTGTGGGCTTTCTAACTTTTTTTAAGTTTTCATCTAGTCCTTTCCTTTATACGTTTTCTTTTGCTTTTTGGTACTTTCAGTTGCTGCCTAATTTTCAACTACTTCCATTCCAACTCCTTTCCAAAATTTTTCTGCTAAACTTAGTAAAGACGTCATCTTAGAATCCTCCTCTCCATACTTTAGAACTTCAACTATGTTTGGATATGATGCAGTCAACAAATATGTATGTAGTCCCACAAATGAAGACCTATGCATGCATCCAATTTTGGGGAGGTGCAAACCTCCTTCAGAATGAAGGATACATACTCTTGATCCACTGTGGTTTTATAAATCATTTGATAAGCATGAAACATTTCTTTTGTTTCCTCATCCAGTTGATTCTGTGTTATTTGGGGCTAGTAAATCCTACCTAAGCTGTAAGCTAGAACAGGAAGAGTAAATTTATTTTTAGCTTGGATTTTAATTATATACATTAATAATGTAAGCTATACTCTCCCGAAGTATTCTTTCCTAAGGTTTGTTCTCATTTGTCTGTGATTTACTGTTGACCCTTCATCTATTCCCAAATAGTACATTCCATCCTGTTCCAGTTCATTTATATTGGATTGTTGTATCAAGCTGATACTTTCTTAATGTTTCAACTTTCCATTTATAAAAGTTACTTTTGCACATTTATCAAGTCAAGTGTCATTCTTACATCATCTTAAAACTTTTTAATTATTTGTAGTTGTGTTTGCAGATCCTCATCAGATGAGCTGTACAATTTTATAACATCCACAAAGAGTAGATGAGATGTCTTTGAAAAGTTTTTTTTTTTTTTTTAAGTTAAACTGTAACCATGCCATAGTCTGTTAAGTACAAGGCAAAACAGCAGTGATGACAGAGAATCAACCTGGAATACCCCCCTTTAAAGTTTTATTCTGGATAATAATTTGTCCTTTATCAAGGCCAGTTGCAAAGTACTTTGCCACTGTTTTATGGTCACTGTAATGTAACTACTCAATGTAGGGTATATCTTATACATCTATAAGCACCCTTTTACCCATGAATGTGGAATATTGTTGAATATTTTTTGTAAGCTACCCTTGCCATACTCAGATTCTGCATTTTACTGTTCCCTATTATAGCTTTATTTAAGAATAGATAATGCTTTATTTCATATGACTTTCTTTCATTACCTTTTTGTTCTAAAGCCATGACTAATATTTTCTAAATGGCTACAAATGATGTCTGCATCAAATCCATTATATAACTCTTAATAGGTGTTTTTTGTTCTTGTTAACAAGATTAATGCCTATTTGAAATATGAAAACAAGTCATTTGTACTTAGTGTTAAGCCTTTGTGTAAAAATGTTAATAACTTTAGCCAGAAGTTAAACAAAGTATCTGAAGTCAAGCCAGGGATTTTCATTTATGAGCTTTTCTTGATGTTCTTTTAATTGCTCTGGTCATAGCTTTCTCCCATTTCCTATATTTTATATTACAACTCCTTCATCCATCCAGTATAGTTATGTTCAACAGGATCTTCATGAATACCAATTTCTTCTTCTTTTTGTGATGTCTGTATTGCTTTTGATTTGCTTCTCATTTCTCTATAAATCAACTTTTTGTCATGAATGCATTATTGATTTTCTACTTCTGTTTACATTTATCTGCATGCGAATTAGGTATTGCTATTTGCATTGATATTTTTACTTTTTATTGGAAATAGTACATGATAAACTGTAGTCAATCTTAATACTGTGCATTACTTTTACCATAACTAGCTTTATCATTTTAGATCTATTGCCTTTTCTATATTCTTCTGATACTAATACTTATCTTAATTGCTTTGCCGTGGTGTCTATTTAGTTCTTCCATGGTAACAATTTACTTGCTCCCTTTATTTGTTGCTCTCAATTTTCATTTTTTTGTGGTAACACTTTATTTATTAGTTTAGCTGCAAAATAGTATATCCTACTTATTTCTGTTATGGTGCATGAACTTCTCTTAATAGTCTTGTTCACCTGGTTTACCACACTTCTAAAATTTGGGGTATTATTCGCTTTCCATAATCTATTTCTTTTATTGCTCTCAACATGTCTCTCCATCTCTATATTAAATCAAGCAGCTCTTCCCCTGGATCATTTTCTTTGAGACTGAGGGCACCTTCTTTGCTCTCCATTTTCTGCTCTTTCCCTTTCAGTGCAATTCTAACTGGGCCCATCATGTAGCGATACTGTCAGTGTCCGAGTATTAGCCACTTCCTGCTCTTTCCCTTTCAGTGCAATTCTAACTGGGCCCATCATGTAGCAATATTGTCACTGTCCGAGTATTAGCCATTTTCTGCTCTTTCCTTTGCTGGGCAGTTCTAACTGGACTTTGTGCAAGTTTCCTACAAAAGGTTCTGGCGTATCACCCTGTGGTATATCTTCTTCAGACACATCCTGCTTAATCTGTTTTTCATCCTCCTGGAGAATCATTGGCATATCATGCTGTGATATTACCTGTGTCGGAGTTTCCGCACTAAAGCCTTTACTTCACAAATAGTCTATCACTTCAAATTCTATTTGCTTAATTTCTGCCACTGTTTGTACAAGGGCTGTTTATCCCACTGAACACATCTCATTGACTTTTGTCTCTGAAGGTCACTTTCAGTCAAGGCATGGTGTTGCCCTTTCTCCACTGCTGAGCAGCAATGGAGATGGTATAAATAAAAGTTAGGGGTGTCTTCCAAAATGATGGGATGTAAGGGGTAGGGACTTGCTTCCAGGTGAGAAAAGCTTTTTTTTTTTTTCCAGAACATTCCACTTTTGTATTTTTATGTGAAATTTAGCAGCGTATCACAATATCTTTACTTGCATTTTTCTTCAAATACTTGTAAAGCTGTATTTTTGTACTGATTACTTTGACTTTCTTCTCTGCATAAACATCATACTGCATCAGATCTCATTTTCTTTCCCATGTGTGTGTTTCTTTCTGCACCTTTAAATAACTTATGCATTTTGTTCCTTATCCTGTTTTACGTCTGCTGCTTCCTTTTCCAGTTGGCCCAAAGTTTCTTCATCTAGGTCATTTTTTTTTTCTGATCTCGTATATTAAGGATGTTAAATTGCTAGCTGTAGATTTTAATTGTTCTTGTCTTGTGCAAGTTCTTTTCTTTCCTCTTTTTTTGGCACAACAGTAACAGAATATAGTCTGTCTGTGCCCAACAGTCCACTTTATTGTCACTCTGCCTCTTACTTTGGTTAATAGGTTTTTTTAAGCTGTGGTGGACTACTTTCCTTTTACTACATTGACACTATTTTCACCCCACAACCTGCTCACCCTGTGTCAGGAATATTTCATGTCCTGCAACCAGTGCATCCAAGAGTGGGCACTTTTTTGCCTTATGACCTGTGTAACCAGCCATTTTTTATCTACCTTTCTCCATTATATTTAAAATTCACTGTATACATCAGTGGCTTGCTGGTGAAATTTTCTAGAAGGTACTCACCAGTATTAATATACCATGATGGGAATGGACCCCATTTTTAAATCAAAGTATGATTAAAGTTCATGAAATTAGTGCTGTTTCAATCTATGATGTTAGCCAGAAGTGATCTTCACAGCAGCCACAATAGGCCTGGTGATAACTCCTTCTGCTATCCTTATGGAGTTACATGCATCAGTAACATATCTAAATATGATTGCAAGACCCATTGCTCCTACTACTATTGAAACAGTCTGGGTATCTTTCTTCCACATTGCCCTTGTTTCTGCCTGCAAATCCTGGTATTTTATGACTTTGTGCTTCTCTGTATTTAAGACACTGTAGTCACTAGGTGCAGTGATTTCAATCAATGCTACTTTTGTCTTCTTTTCATGAACTACTATATCAGATTTTCTTGCATCCATTTTATGAACTGTTGGTAATGGACAATGACGATCCCATGTGATATAAACTTCATGATTTTCTATGATGCTTTGTAGCTCATGCTTCCAGAGCTTTTCAGCTACTTCAGTATTATAACATTTGCACAATCCCCAATGCAACAGTCTTGCCACATTATTATGCCTTTCAGTATACATTCCTTCTGCTATTAGTATACCACAATCAGCAACAAGATGTGCAACAGTTTCCAATTCTGTTTTACAAAACCTACATTTGATGTTTCTCCCACATGTTCAATGCACTTTGCAAACCAATGTGCACGTAGTCCACTATCTTGGGCAGCCAATATCAACCTTTCATCCTAAATTCACCTCTCCGCAACAATTCCTGCAACTGATCCTGATCAATATGAGGTTGTCTCAAGAGTTTTCTATGCTTTCAACTATATTTATGCATTTTCCACATTTCTTGCCTTCAACTTATATTCTTCCTTTTGTTTTTTTTTTTGTTTTTTTTTGGAACATTGAGTTGTTGCCTGATGTTTATTTCTGGTTTGATTTCCATTCCCACTTGATACCGATATGCTTTTGCTAAACTAAGCAGGGAAGTCATCTTAGACTGATCCTCCTTGTGTTTCAAAACTTTCACTATGTTTGGGTCTTGTGAAGTCAGCAGATGTGTATGCAGTCCTACTATTGCAGATCTATACATGTAATAAATTTCAAGGGGGCCAATACCTCCTTCAGAAAGGGGAATATCTAGTCTTGGTAAGCACGGATTCTTATAAATCATTTTATGCATGAAACATCTTTCTTACTTTCCTGTCTAAACTATTCAACACCTTTTGAGGCCAATCAATCACTCCAAAACTGTAACTTAGGAGAGAAAGAGCAAACAGGTTTATAGTCTGGACTCTGTTCCTATATGCCAATGCTGTTTTTAGTGTTAAAGTATTCTAAAATTCCTAAGTTGTATTCACATTTGTTCATGTTTTAGTATTGATGCTTCATCAATTTCCAAATATTTATACACTCCCTCTTGCTCAAGATGTTTTATATTACATTCCTGTCCCAAACTCATGTTTTCTTGGTGCTGCAGCTTTCCTGCTTTAAAGGTTGCTTTTGTTCATTTATCAAGGCCTATCAGCTGAAAAAAAAATTCAACCATTTGCATGTGTGCTTTCAGTCCCTCATCTGATTAAATATACAATTTTAAATCATCTAGAAAAAGAAGATGAGAGATCTTTACAGTTGGTCATTTTCTGGGAGCCAAATTATAGCCATGACCTAATCTGTTAAGTAGACAGCTTAATGGGTTAAGGGAAAGACAAAAGAACAGCAGTGACAGAGAGTCACCCTGAAATAACCGCCCCCCACTTTGAATTTTTATCCCTGGAATACTTAATTTGTCCTTTATCATGGCTTACCTGCAAAGTGGTTTGCCACGGTTTCATGGTCGCTGTAATGTAATTCATCAGTGTAACATGTATCTTATACATTTTAAGCACTATTTTATCCATGAATGTGGAATGCTGGGAAATGCGTTTTTTGCAGCCTATCCATGCTGTTCGTCTCCCTTTTTACAGTTCTCCATTATGACTAACACCAAATGACTGTTTGTTCCATATGACTTTCTTTCATTGCCTTTTTGTTCTATTGTCATGACTGAGTTTTCTTCTAAATGACTATAAACTCTGTTGGCATCATTTATAGTTTATATGTTGTCGGAAAGCAAGTGATTGTTCTATAGTTTTTAGGATAGTTTGCAGGTTTGCTCTTAAGTAGGAGTATCATTTTTCCTTTTGTTAGCCAGGCTGGTGTCTGTTCAGGGTGTGCATATAAACAGTTCTTACTTGTTGCTAAATCTTCATGTAAAGATGTTAATACTTTTAACCAGCAGTGAGGTACTGCATCTGGGCCTGGGGTTTGCCAGTTAGGTGCTTTTCTTAACTTTATTTCAATCTCTCTGGAAGTTACTTCATCCCATTACATATCCTGTATATTTGAACTTCTTATTCTTTCTTTTACTTCTTCAATCCATTTAGCATCTTTGTTATGTTACACGGGGTCTTCATAGGTATTTCTCCAAAATGTATTTGTTTCTTCTTTTTTGGTGGGATTTCAATTCCTTTTGCCTTGTTTCCCAAGTTTCCCTTTTGACTAGGCTTATATAGGCCCTAGGGCCAATAGCTTTGTACCTACCTATGTCCATATTTCTACTTCAGATGTCTCCTGACCTTAATGTTTCTCCTTACTTTGGGAACTCATTCCATCATGTTCCAAAAAAGCCAACAACTACAGCAAAGCAACACTTTAATACAAAATAATAAAAATATAAAACATGTGAGCGCTTTCAGAGTCCTCTCTGCTTCCTCAGACATACTAGAGTAACTGCTGCTCTTGTTTAAATAATCATACATCTAGGTCATATCCAATCAGTTAACAGCATCGACTGAATAAATAAAAGTTAAAGGTATACACCATAGAAACACTATATAAACAATCATATAAATAGTGAACTAAAAAAATATGTAAAAAACTGTAAAAACATGCTCTATAAAATTAGATAGTGGCAAAACTGTAAAATATATGTACAAATATTAGAAGATATGACTAAACATAATAATCAATGTTTCAAAACCCTGTTCCTAAGAAAAGGTTTCAGTGAAACCTTACTATTTAGTCCAGGTGGTCTGTCAGCCTGAAGCCTAATTATCCATTCTTGTTCTGAGGCTTCAGTCTTGTTGTTCATGTTCCCACCTCTTTTATTATCTTGTATGATATGTAACACTAGAAACTTGGTGTGTCTGGCTCCCTCCTTTATAACATGCATCGCTAACGCACTTGTCTCTTTTTTATTTTTAATGTCCCTTACATGTTCTAGGACTCCATCTTTGAGTAGCCGATTAGTTTTGCCTACATAGTAGGCTGGGCATTTTGTACAGAAACCAAAGTATACAACATTCTTACTATAACAGTCTGTATAAAAGTGTGTATCAATGCTGAATTTTCTAGTCGGGTGTATATACTGCCCCCCTCCAAATATGAAGGGGCAGGCTGTACACCTTCTACATGGAAAGGAACCTAGCCTATCAGACCTTGCATAGTGGTCTCCATCTAACTTCTTATAGCACAACTGTCTTTTTAATGACATGTTCTTTTTGAAGGTAAACAATGGTGTAGCCCCTATAACACCTTCTAGCTCATCCACATTTAACAATATGCCCCAATTATTTTTAATTATATCACAGATTGTACTGATATTACTTGCAAATGTTAATGGAAAATATAATACGTCATTCTCTGGATTCCTGGTTACTGTGGTACTGGTGGCATAGTTACTTGGGTTATCCTGGTTGGTTCTGGTACTATCATAATAGGGCTTGTACCTCTCTCTTCTCTCATTCCAAGCCACTTTTGTTTGTCTATATCTCTGGCTTTATATCCCCTTTCAATAAATTAATGTTTTAACAGGGTAAGTGGATGGGACAAACTATCATCATCATTATAAAGCCTCATGCATCTAACTATCTGTCCTTTGATCACATTGGTTTTAGTGTAGTTAGGATGCATACTACTACTATGTAGAACATTATTCTTTCTAATGGGTTTCCTGTACATGGAGGTATGAACATAATTGAGTGTATCTCTTGTAACTTTTACATCTAGAAACTCTATTTCTCTACTTGAGTATTTGTATGTGAAATTCAAAAAGGGGGTAATGGTATTAATGAACTTTAGAAATTGCTGCAAATTATCTTCATTATCATGCTACAACAGAAAAATATAGTCAACAAAACATTTGTACCATATAACAGACTTAGCAAAAACGTTACCTGTCAAAATATTCTCAGTTTCCCATTGTACAAGTGCTAGGTTGGCGTAGCTATTGGCACAAGCAGTGCCCATAGCCATGCCAACCTTCTGTATATAAAACTTGTCGCCAAACACAAAGATATTATTTTCTAGGATGATCTCAAGTAAGGTACAAATAAGTTGAATTTTGGTATTTTCTATCCCTTTTCTATTAAGTAGCTCCCTTACATTGTCTATGCCCAAAGAGGGGAATAATTTTGAAAAGGGACTCTACATCAAGAGTAACAAGCCAACATTGGTCATCTATACCCTCCAAATGTGCACTAAGGTCTCTCAAAAAATCATTAGTGTCCAATAAGACAGTAGTACATTCCTTAAGTACAGGATGCAGGTTTTTCTCAACATATATTGACAGTGGTTCTGTCGCCCACCCCCAACTAGATACTATAGGTCGCATGGGTGGGCTTTCTATGTTTTTATGGACTTTTGGTAGACCATACATAATTGGAGTCACTGGATACTCTATATTGAAATATTCAAAAAGTGGCTCAGAAATCATGCCTATTATTAACACATCAAACAAAAAAAACTTGCAGTCTATCTGTAATGGCTTTAACATGAGTTGCAGAAATCTCAAAATAAGTATCAGTGTTACTTAAATGTACTAACATACCTGCAATATATTTGTCTCTTATCTAAAATACTTCCTCCACCTTTATCTGCTGGGCGTATTTCAACACTTTTAAAGCATTTTAAGCTTGCTGTTCACATTTAGATAAATTATAAAAAACATTGGTAGCTTCTTACTAAGCACACTTCTTATTCGTTTTTCACACACATCAATGAATAAATCAATCCCAGAATTACTGGGAGGAACAAAAGTACTAGGTTTTTTAAAAACATTATATTCACTGGATCCACCTTGAAAAATAGTTTTTAAAGTCAGTGTCCTGCCAAATAGCTTCAGTTCTTTTAGCACATTCACCAAGTCTACTCTCTGGGCAGGAACAAAACTCAAACCTCTGTTCAATAAAGTTGCTGTGATTTAACCTGTATTGGACCTTCTACACTAAATCCTTCAGTTTGCAAGTATTCCATAACTTCAACATCTATTTTTTAACTTCTACTTTACTAATTTTCTGTCCTATGTTTCTTGTGTGAGTATTTTGATAAGGTAAGAGGTGACTGTTTTCTGTATAAACCACAAAACAAGAGGATGGGAAGCTGCACACCAAGTAAACTAGTAACAATGAACCTGTGTGCAGAGGTACTCCAAGCCACAGAAAAGGACTCAAAAAAAAAAAAAAAAAAAAACTTTAATGTAACTAGTTAAGTGTATTCATCCAAACTGTAGTGAACTTCATCAGAACTAGCTCTAAAAACATCCACAGCATTATATAAGTTATCCGATCAAGATCTAATTAACTTAATTATCCAATAAACTTCTAGAAACAATTGAGAACTGAAAGCATTACCAAAACATCGAATCTCATTCATATAACAATAGACAGTGTATTCTTAAAAACAAGTAAGAAACTTTTATAAATTTATGAAAAAACAATGCCTGAATTAAAACTTAAATGAATAGTTGGGATAAAACAGTTTATAACTTAGCAGCCCAAATTTTAAAACACGGACAATTGAAACAGTATAATTGAAACCAGATTCTGCAGCTGCATTTTAGTACAGTTGCCACCAGAGTTTCCTGTACTCTAACTTCAGTTCCAATGGACCTCCCTCCAAGGATTGATAGGAACTCTTTTGAGCACAAAAAAATAATATAAATTATTCTTGATGCAGAACTTTTTTGTCTACATAATGCATTTTTTCATTCTCTTTAATAATATAATTGTGCTCATACATTCTTTTTTTTTCATGGTACACTCTGCTTTACCTATATAATTGGAGTAGTAAAAGTCACAGTATGCCAGATAAACCACCCGTCACATTAAAGTCACAAAGAAAATCCAAATGTAAGGTGCCCTGAATTGTTTTTAGAGTTAAAGAATGTCACTCTTGAAGGTATTTCCATTGGAAACAAGCACTACATTTCCTCAAACCTTTGTTTATTTTACCCTTTCTTTATTTTATTCTGATATAAAACTTTTTGATTGTCATTACCCTACTCATATCAACATGTCTGGTAGAAATGAAATGTGGTTTTGTACCTAGGGTGTATTTTAAAAACTCATGTGATATACACTTTCAATTGTTTGCAATAATGTGTTTTACCCAACCACTCCCCATACCATATTTCAATGTCATAGTGCATTCAATATCAATATCTTTGCCATGATTTTCATTATTAATAAAGTTGTTTCCTAGTAGTGAAGTAAAAATCAAATTCTTCTTTTTTACCATTACTTCCCTCCTTACGTCAAGTAATTTCTGGGGGGTAACCTCTAGCTAAAATATATCGCTTAATTACTCTATATCATGAATAAACTGTTTCTCATCAGTCGTTAGTTTTGAAATATGGACCAGCTGTCCTTTTACAATGCCTGATTTTGGTGAAAGGGATGATTATTGGAAGAATGGAAAAAGTTCTTAGAATAAGTTTGTTTCCTATAAAGCCTGGAGTGAAACTGCTTACTGGAAAATCTTTGAAAATTAAAACATCTAAACAATTAAATTCATCTTTAGAGTAAGAGTAAGTGAATGACAAAAAATCAGTACTAAAGTTGACATAATCAACAAATTCTTTGAACTACAATAAATTTCCCTTCCAACAAATTCTTTGAAATACAATAAATTTCCCTTCCAAATCAAAAATATGTCAACTAAAAACAGCAAGTAGAGGGAGATATATTACAATCAGGTTTGAAGATAGTTCGGTGTTCCCACTGATTTAAGATGACATTAGCTTAAAGAGGGCACAGGTAGCGTCTATAGCAACCCCCTGCTCTGTTTAAAATATTCACCTTTGAAAAAAATAAAATTGTTTTCTAAGACAATTTCCATTAGATCCCCTAAGAAATGTATCTCATAGTTAAGTCAGTTCACCAAAACCATAACAGGCATTTCTAAATGAACTAATGATCTTAAAATGCAAAACACAGGAAAACAAATCTTTCGCATCAATAGTGACTAAAAACAATCATCGTGACACAAATGCTGCTGTAATTTCCCAAGAATCTCTGAGTATGTGAAAAGAAGAAACAAATAGTCGTTTACATTTTTATCTATGGATACAACTAAAGGGTGGGTTTTAGAACCCCTCGTGGTTACAGTGGTATGTAGGGAAGGCTTAATCACATCTTTATGAATTTTGGGAATACCAAATATGGTGGGTGTCACAGGTTGGTCTAGTTTCAAAAATATTTGTACTCAATCCCTTGAACAAGACTATCCTTCAAAAAAAAATCAATTTTCGAGTAAGCTACATTAACTTCATTTTTGACACTGTGCAATACTGCAAGTCATTGCTGAGAATGTCACATATTTTCAAGGAATACTCTATGGAATTCATAAAAACCATGCCACCACATTTATCAGATTTCATGGTTCTGATATTTCTGATTTTTAGTTAATTCATTCAAAACATTGTACTCAACCATGGTAAGACTGTAGTTCCTTACCTTCTTCACCTGTAGCGTGTGTCTAATATCTGCTTCACACAATGTTTCAAATATTTGTAACTTGGGGTGAAGCAGAGGACTGAAAGTACTCCTTTTATGTAGTTGCCCATAATTAATAAAACTATTGGTGCTAGTACAATCATGAAAACTTCAGATTCAGTTTACGAACAAAAAGTTTAAGTTGCATTAATGTTTTACTAATAAAGTTTAGTGGTGAGCACAAAATTAAATATTTTGCTAAATAAATCAAAATGAACAGTATTAACTTGCAAATCACTATAGTTATACATCTTAAAGCCATAATGTTCATTAACTACAGAATGCCCGTTAAATTGCAGGAATCAGAGGGTTGAATAAGTTACTACTAACCCCTGTGGTTCTTCCACCATAGAGATCATCTCTGTCAATGGGGGTGTAAAAATTCCCTCCTTATTTGGGAAGTTGTAGGTTGTTTCCTTTGCACTATCCTCTCAGACCTCTTGAGGGGTGGGAACTGGTCTACATCTAAAAAAAAAAAACTGGTTGTGGTCATCAACTACTCCCATGGAATTAAAATCATTGTTTAAAGACCCAGGGTCCCACTCAATAGTATTATGTACAAAATCATTGAGCAATTTTAGGTTTAGTGTAAGCTAACCTTTTGGTATAGTCATGACCATCCCTAACCAATTTGTTGGACTTTCTCTTTCTATTTTTTCTAACACCACTTCAATATTAGAAAAAAAATGTCATTGTAATCACATATTCTACCTTCATATAATAAGTCACTTTTAATGACATTATCCAGTCTTTGTACATCTTCCAGTAACCTCATCATTTGGGGCATGATAAACTTGACTAAAACCTCCATAATTCTGCACCTACGACCATCGAAAATGTTGGTTAACTCCCTGTAAAAATTATAATCCCATGGGATACCACTGGGCATTTTACGCAGTCTTAACCCTTTAGGGACTCTCTTAATAATGCAATGATCCTAATGGAATAACATATAATGTTGTGAATGTTTTTTAGAACTAGTTCTGATGAAGTTCACTACGGTTTGGACAAACGCGCATAACTAATGACATTAAAGTGCTTTTTGGTATTCTATTTTGAGTCCTTTTCTTGTGGCTTGCACTACTTTTGCACATAGGTTAATTGCTTCATTTTTCTTTAAAATACTTACT
Source organism: Protopterus annectens (assembly GCF_019279795.1). NCBI lineage: Eukaryota > Metazoa > Chordata > Ceratodontiformes > Protopteridae > Protopterus > Protopterus annectens. Next base: position 1,694,871,895 of record NC_056744.1, on the reverse strand, counting down.
GCATTTGGCACATTTATATGGTTGCTCCCTTTTTCATTTCTCCAAATGCTTTGGGTGGACCCAATTCCAAAGCCAGGGTGTGATGAAATTAGTTCTGCTTCAGTCTTTGATTTTAGCTAAGGCTGCTCCTCCCACATCCCCTTGTACCCAGAATTTTCTCCTTTTGCATTTCATATGCATGACGTATCAGTAAAATATTCAAGTATGCTTCAGAATTCTTTATTATAATTAGCTCTATTGCTTTTATTATAATTTTATTTTACACTTTATGTTTCTCTGCAGATTATAATGAATAGATGCAGCAACTTTGGGGATTAAATTTACTTTTTGCCTTTTTTTTCTTGGACTACTCTATCCATTTTTTTCCATCTGTTTTCTTAACTGCTGGTAATGGGTGATCTCATGCATTATAACTTCTTCATTCTCTATAATGCTTTGTAGTTCATGTTTTCAATGCTTCTCAGCTGCTTTTATATTGCAGTGTTTGCACAATCCACAGTGAATCAGTTATGCTATATTATTTTGTCTTTCAGTACACAGACAATACCTGCTTTTGTCTGTTTCTCCCATTTTTTTCTGTGAACTTTGTCTCTTTAGACTAGCTGTTGATTATTTATCTTTAAACAAGACTATAATCATTTTGTTCCATGTGACTTTTTTTCTACTACATTTCTGTTCTACTGCCTTGGCTTTTTTTTTTTTTTTTTTACCCAAGTGGCTATAAACTGACTGCATCAGCTCTGGTACACCATTATATATTGTTAGAAGGCAAGTTATTTTTCTGCAGATATTAGCATAATTTACATGTTCACTGTTAAGGAGGATTATGTTTTTTTTCCCCATGCTGTTAGCCAGGATGGTGTTCATTTGTTTCTTTCTCCCTTTGATGACTCATTTGATGATATACAACACCACTCTAACACTAACTGCATTCAAGACATTTATATGGCATATCACCCTTTTTAATTTCTCCATGTCTTTTGAGTTTCTGATACCATGATGGGAATGGACCCCATTCCTAAGTCAAAGTATGAATAACGTTTATGAAATTAGTATTGTTTCAATCTTTGACATCAGCCAAAAGTGTTCTTTTCAAATTCATCTGGAGTTACATGTATTGGTACCATATTTAAATACAACTGTAGATTCTTTTTATAAGACCTTTTGTTCCTACTACTATTGGAACTGTCTGGGTATCTTTCTTCCACGCTGCTCTCATTTCTGCCTGCAAATCCTGATATTTTATGTCTTTGTGTCTCTCTGTATGCAAGACACTATAGTCACTGGGTGTAGTGATTTAATGATCAATGCTACTTGTGACTTCTTTGTATGGACCACTGTTTTGGTCTTCTTGCATCAATCTTTTGAAATGTTGGTAATGGATGATCCCATGTGATGTAGGCTTTTATCATTTTCTATGATGCTTTATGGCTCAGGTTTCCTGTGTTTTTAGCTATTTCAATATTATAATGTTTGCACAATCCCCAATGCAATAGTCTTGGCACATTATTATGCCTTTCAGTATATACAGTCCTTCTGGCATTAATATGTCACAACCAGCAATGAGGTGTGCAACTGTTTCCACTTCTGCTTTACAAAACCTACATGTGCCTGTTTCTCCCACATGCTCAATGGGCTTTGTAAATCAACATGTACGTAGGCTGCTATCTTGGGCCGCCAATATTAACCTTTCTTCTTTTGGTTTGAATTCACCTCTTCTTAACCATTCCTGTGCTTGATGCTGATCAACATGAGATTGTTCCAGGAATTTTCTATATTTGCAACTACATTTATGTATTTTCCACAATTATTGTATTCTCATTTGATCCTTCACCTTATATTCTTTCTTTCTTTTTTTTATTTGGTAAATTCAGTTACTGCCTGATTTTTTTATCTACTTCTGGTTTAGTTTCCATTCTTGCTTAACATCAATCTGCTTCTGCTAGACTATGAAGGGAAGTCATCTTAGATTTATTCTCATATTTCAAAACATTCACTACGTTTGGGTCTTGCAAGGTCAGCAAATATGTATGCAGTCCCACAACTGCAGATCTATACATTTAATCAATTTCAAGGAGACCCATACCTCCTTCAGAATAGGGGATATATAATCTTGGTATGGACTGATTTTTATAAAGCATTTGATGACTTGAAGCATCCTTCTTGTTTTCATGTCTAATCTATCCAACACCTTGTGGGGCCAGTCAGTCAATCCACAGCTGTAAGTTAGGACAGGAAGAGCAAATTAGTTTATAGCTTGAATTTTATTCCTAGATGTCAATGCTGTTTTCAGGATTAATTTAAGTATTCTAAAATATTCCCTACTAAATTTTATTCACATTTGTCCATGTTTTATTGTTGATCCTGCTTAAAATTTGCTTTTGCACATTTATCATGACCAAATGACATGCTTATGTCACCTAAAAGGTTTTCACTACTTGTAATAGTGCTTTCAGTTCCTCATACGATACGTTATACACTTTTAAATCATCAACAAAGAGAAGATAAGTCTTTACACTTTGTTGCTTTCTGGGAGCCAAATTATAGCCATGACTTAATGTGTTAAGCAGAGATCTTAAGGGGTTAAGGGCAAGGCAAAAGAGCAATCATGACAGAGTATCTCCCTTTGGATTAATATCCCTGGAATAATAATTTGCCTTTATCATTGCTTAACTACAAAGTGGTTTGCCACTGTTCCATAGTCGCTCTGATGTAGTTTCAGTGTAGTGTGCATCTTATACATTTTTATCCAGGAGTGTGGGATGCTGTCAAATGTTTTTTTGTAGTCAATCCATGCCATACTAAGATTCTTCCCCTTTTTACAGTTCTCTACTATAATTTTAGCAACCAATGATCCTCCGTTCCATATGACTTTAATGCTCCTTTGACTCTATTGCTATAACTGAGTTTTATTCTAAATGACTATAAACTGTCAGCGTCAAGTCCAGTGTATAGTTAATACGTCACTGGAAAGCAAGTTATTGGTCTATAATTTTTAGGGTAGCTTGCAAGTCCACTCAATCATTGATTTTTCCTACTGTTAACCAGGTTGGTGTCAGTTCATGGTGTGCATATAAATAGTTCTTTCTCATGGCTACATCTTCGTGCAAAGATGTTGATGCTTTTAACCAGAAGTTGGGTACTGCATCTGGTTCTGGGGGTTTTCCAATTAGAGGCTTTTCTTAACTTTGTTTCAAGTCTCTCTGGCTGCTACTTCATCCCATTTCATATCCTGTACATTTGAACTTCTTATTCTTTCTTTTACTTATTCCATCCATTTAGCATCTTTGTTATGTTTCACAGGATCTTCATAAATTCTTCTCCAAAATGTATCTATTTCTTCTTTTTTAGCAGTCTTTCAATTCCTTTTACCTTATTTACCAATTCTCTATAAAACGTTATTGAGTCATCAATAAATTGTTTATTTTCTACTTTTCCTGTATGTTTATATGTGCATCTTCTAAGTGTTTCTGCCTGCTCTGAGATTTTTAGTTTATTTCCAATAGTGCATGACAGATTCTGGTCTGTTCTAATACTGCAAATTGCTTTTATCACATACAAGTGTTTTTGTTGATCTGTTCCCTCTTCTATACTCTTCTAACAGTGACACTTGTCTTAGTTGCTTTATAGTTTTCTCTATTATATAGTTCCATGATAGTATTTGAGTCCACCCTTTTCTCTCCCTCACTGCCCTGTGTTCTTATGGTAGAACTTTATCAGTTACTAATTTAGCTGCACAGTAATATATCCTGTTTACTTCAGTTATTTTGCATAAATCTCTATGGACAGTCCTAATTACTGTGTTCATTTATCAAACGTTTGACTTTTTGGGCTTTCTTCTGCAGTCTATTTATTTCATTGATCTTAATATGTCTATGTCTATTATGTCAAGCAACTCTTCTCTTAGCTCCTTATTTTCTAAACTGAGGGCAAATTTGTTGTTTTCCATGTCCTGCGGGCATTCTATAGAAAGTTCTAGTGCATCTTCCTGTGGAACATTCTCTTCAATTTCATCCTGTGCCATCCCTTGCTCTTTCATATGGGAACTCATTGGTCTATCTCTCCTCAACATTAATTGCATCAGAGTTTCCACAGTTTCCTGTTCCTTCCCTTGCTGTCCAGCTTCAAGTGAATGTTTATACTGGTTTGCTGTGGAAGGCTCCAACATATCTTCATATGGCACCTGACCAATTGCTTCCCCAGTCAACTGAATTCCCCTTAATTTTGAAGTCCCTTGCACTATCCTGTCTTGGTGCTTTCTGAATTAGATTTTCTGCACTGAATCTTTCACTTCAGAGGTACTCCATAACCTCAGTTTCTATTTCTTTAACTTCTCCATTGCTAACCTCCTTTTCTACTTTTCCTCTTTGTCATCTTGTTTTCTGTATTGTAAAGTTTTCTATGTCTGGATTCCTTTGTCTGTATTTATCTTCAAATATCTTTGGTGCTGCTCTTTTTGTATCGATCAGTTTGACTTTCTCTCACGATTTTAATGAAGTATTTTGGGTTTCTAATATCATGACAGGAAAGGACCCCATTTCTAAGTCGAAGTATGATTAAAGTTCATGAAATTGGTATTGTTTCACTCTTTGATGTTAGTCAAAAGTGCTCTTCACAGCACCTGCAATGTGCACTGTAATGACTCCTGCAATTCATATAGTGTTACATGAATTGGTAACATATCTAAATACGATTGAAAATTATTTTTTTATAAGACTAGTTGCTCCTACTACTACTATTGGAACTGTCTGGGTATCTTTCTTACACATGGCTCTCGTAACTGCCTGCAGATCGAGGTATTTTATGACTTTGTCTCTCTCTGTATGCAAGACACTGTAGTCACTAGGTGTGGCGATTTCAATGATCAATGCTACTTTTGTCTTCTTTTCTTGGACCACTATATCCAGTTTTCTAGCATCTATCTTTTGGACTGTTAGTATTGGGTGATCCCATGTGATATAAACTTCATCATTTTCTATGATTCTCTATGGCTCATGTTTCCAGTGTTTTTCAGCCACTTTGATAACCTAATGTTTGCACAATCTCCAGTGTAACAATCTCACCACATTATGCCTTTCAGTATACAGTCCCTCTGCCATTAGAGAGTTGCAACTAGCAATAAGGTATGTGACTGTTTCCAATTCAGTTCCACAAAACCTACATATGTCTGTTTCTCCCACATGTTCAATGGACTTAGTAAATCAGCCTGTACGTAGCCCACTATCTTGGGCTGCCAATATTAACCTTTCATTTCTTGATGTAAATTCACCTCTCCTTAACAATTCCTGTGTTCATTCTTGATCAATTCTCTCCCCTGTGTGAGTCCTTTCATGTATTACTATAACCCCCCATTGTCTGAAACACATTGCATTCATGACATTTATTACGGTCTCTCCCCACTGTAAACTATCAGATGAATTCTAAGGGTACTAGTTGTTGTGAAACCCTTGCTGCATTCAGGATATTTATATGGTCTCTCCCTTTTTTAATTTCATGAAATAGTTTTGGTTACTAATACCATAACGGGAATGGACCCCATTCTTAAGTCAAAGTATTATTAAAGTTCATGAAATTAGTATTGTTTCACTCTTTGATGTCAGCCAAAACTGCTCTTTGCAGCACTCGCATCATGTCAAAAAATGACTCCTCCTGCAGTTTGTATGGCGTTACATGTACTGGTAACATATCTAAATATGACTGTAGACTCTTTTATAAGACCCGTTATTCGTACTACTACTGGAACTATCTGACGATCCTTCCACACTGCTCTCATTTCTGCTTGCAAATCCTGATATTTTATAACTTTGTGTCTCTCTGTAAACAGGACTGTAGTCACTGGGTGTGGTGATTTCAATGATCAATGCTATTTTTTTCTTCTTTTCTTGGACCATGATATCTGGTTTTCTAGCATCTATCTTTTGAAACATTGGTAATGGATGATCCCATGTGATGTATACTTCATTTTCTGTGATGCTTTGTGATAACGACTCCAGTGTTTTTCAGCCACTTCAATACCATAATGTTTGCAAATCCCCAGTGCAGCAGTCTTGGCACATTATTATGTCATTCAGTATACAGTCCTTTTGCCATTAGTATGTCACAACCAGCAATGAGGTGTGCGACCGTTTCCAATTCGGTTTTGCAAAACCTACATTTGTCTTGTTTCTCCCACATGTTCAATGGACTTTGTAAACCAGCATGGATGTAGACCACTATCTTGGGCCACCAATATTAACCTTTCATCTCTTGTTTTGAATTCATCTATCCTTAACCATTCCTGCATTCTTTCCTGATCAACATGAGGTTCTTCCAGAAGTTTTCTATACTTGAAACTATAGTTATGTATTTTCCACGTCTTGCCTTTTCATCTGGTCATCAACCTTATATTCTTTCTTTTGTTTTTTGACACATTCAGTTGCTGCCTTATTTTTATCTACTTCTGGTTTGATTTCCATTCCTGCTTGATGCTGATAATGCTTCTGTTAGGTTAAGCAGAGAAGTCATCTTAGATTTATTCTCCTCATGTTTCCAAACTTTCACTATATTTGGGTCTCATGAGGTCAGCAGATATGTGTGGAGTCCCACGATTGCAGCTCTATACATGTAATCAATTTCAAGGAGGCGCTTCCCCCCTTTAGAATGGGGGATATATAATCTTGTTATTCACTGATTTTTATAGATCATTTGATGAGCATGAAGCATCATTCTTGTTTTAATATCTAATCTATCCAACACATTTTGGGGCCAATCAATCACTCCCAAAACTTTAAGTTAGGACAGGAAGAACAGATTGGTCTATAGCTTGGATTTTGTTCCTAGATCTCAAAGCTGTTTTCAGGATTCATTCAAGTCTTCTAAAGTATTCCTTACTAAGTTTTATTCGCATTTGTTCATGTTTTATTGCTGATCCTTCATCAATTTCCAAATATTTATACACTTCATCTTGCTCACATTCTTTTATATCACAGTGTTGTCCCAAACTGATGTTTTCTTGGTGCTGCAGTTTTCCTGCTTTAAAGGTTGGTTTTGCACATTTATCAAGACCACACGGCATTCAAATATCATCTGAAAAAGTGTTGACAACCTGCAGCTGTGCTTTCAGTTCTTCATCTGATGAGCTATACAGTTTTAAATCATCAACAAGAAGGAGAAGATGAAAAGTCTTTAGACTTATCTGTTTTTTAGGAGCCAAATTATAGACATGGCCTATAGCAATGGTGACAGAGAGTCACCCTGGAATATCTCCCTTTGAATTTGTATCCCTGGGATAATAATTTGCCCTTTATCATGGCTTAATTGCAAAGTGGTCTACCACTGTTTCATTGTCACTGTAATATAGTTAATCAGTGTAGGTTATATCTTATACACTTTTAAGCACTCTTTTATCCATGAATGTGGGATACTATCAATTTTTTTGTAGTCAATCCATGCCAGACTTAGATTCTTCCCCTTTTTACATTTCTCCACTATGACTATTTATTGTCACTTTTATGGTCTCTCCCTACTGTGAACAGATGAATTCCAAGGGTGCTAGTTGTGAAAGCCTTGCTGCATTCAGGGCATTTCTATGGTCTCTCCTTCATGTGAGTCCTTTCATGTATTACAAAATCCCCCCTTTGAAACACATTGCATTCAGGAGCTTTACATGGTTTCTCCCCACTGTGAACTGACAGATGAGTTCTAAGGTTGCTAGTTGTTGTGAAATCCTTGCTACATTCAGGACTCACCCCGGTGTGAGTCCTTTCATGTATTACTAGATCCCATCTTAATCTGAAACACTTATTGCATTCTGGACATTTATATGGTTTCTCCCCACTGTGAACTGACAGATGAGTTCTAAGGATGCTACTTGTTGTGAATCCCTTACTGCATTCAGGACATTTATATGGTCTCTCCCCACTGTGAACTGACAAATGAATTCTAAGGGCAGTAGTTGTTGTAAAACCCTTGCTGCATTCAGGATATTTATATGGTCTCTCCCTTTTTTAATTTCATGAAATAGTTTTGGTTACTAATACCATGACGGGAATGGACCCCATTCTTAAGTCAAAGTATTATTAAAGTTCATGAAATTAGTATTGTTTCACTCTTTGATGTCAGCCAAAACTGCTCTTTGCAGCACTCGCATCATGTCAAAAAATGACTCCTCCTGCAGTTTGTATGGCGTTACATGTACTGGTAACATATCTAAATATGACTGTAGATGCTTTTATAAGACCCGTTATTCGTACTACTACTGGAACTGTCTGACGATCCTTCCACACTGCTCTCATTTCTGCTTGCAAATCCTGATATTTTATAACTTTGTGTCTCTCTGTAAACAGGACTGTAGTCACTGGGTGTGGTGATTTCAATGATCAATGCTATTTTTTTCTTCTTTTCTTGGACCACAATATCTGGTTTTCTAGCATCTATCTTTTGAAACATTGGTAATGGATGATCCCATGTGATGTATACTTCATTTTCTGTGATGCTTTGTGATAACGATTCCAGTGTTTTTCAGCCACTTCAATACCATAATGTTTGCAAATCCCCAGTGCAGCAGTCTTGACACATTATTATGTCTTTCAGTATACAGTCTTTCGGCCATTAGTATTTCACAACCAGCAATGAGGTGTGCGACCGTTTCCAATTCGGTTTTGCAAAACCTACATTTGTCTTGTTTCTCCCACATGTTCAATGGACTTTGTAAACCAGCATGGATGTAGACCACTATCTTGGGCCACCAATATTAACCTTTCATCTCTTGGTTTGAATTCATCTATCCTTAACCATTCCTGCAGTCTTTCCTGATCAACATGAGGTTCTTCCAGAAGTTTTCTATACTTCAAACTATATTGATGTATTTTCCACGTCTTGCCTTTTCATCTGGTCCTCAACCTTATATTCTTTCTTTTGTTTTTTGACACATTCAGTTGCTGCCTTATTTTTATCTACTTCTGGTTTGATTTCCATTCCTGCTTGATGTTGATAATGCTTCTGTTAGGTTAAGCAGAGAAGTCATCTTAGATTTATTCTCCTCATGTTTCCAAACTTTCACTATATTTGGGTCTCATGAGGTCAGCAGATATGTGTGGAGTCCCATGATTGCAGCTCTATACATGTAATCAATTTCAAGGAGGCACTTCCCCTCTTTAGAATGGGGGATATATAATCTTGGTATGCACTGATTTTTATAGATCATTTGATGAGCATGAAGCATCATTCTTGTTTTAATATCTAATCTGTCCAACACATTTTGGGGCCAATCAATCACTCCCAAAACTTTAAGTTAGGACAGGAAGAACAGATTGGTCTATAGCTTGGATTTTGTTCCTAGATGTCAAAGCTGTTTTCAGGATTAATTTAAGTCTTCTAAAGTATTCCTTACTAAGTTTTATTCGCATTTGTTCATGTTTTATTGCTGATCCTTCATCAATTTCCAAGTATTTATGCACTTCCTCTTGCTCACATTCTTTTATATCACAGTGTTGTCCCAAACTGATGTTTTCTTGGTGCTGCAGTTTTCCTGCTTTAAAGGTTGGTTTTGTACATTTATCAAGACCAAACAACATTCAAATATCATCTGAAAAAGTTTTGACAACCTGCAGCTGTGCTTTCAGTTCTTCATCTTATGAGCTATACAGTTTTAAATCATCAACAAGAAGGAGAAGATGAAAAGTCTATAGACTTATCTGTTTTTTAGGAGCCAAATTATAGACATGGCCTATAGCAATGGTGACAGAGAGTCACCCTGGAATATCTCCCTTTGAATTTGTATCTCTGGGATAATAATTTGCCCTTTATCATGGCTTAATTGCAAAGTGGTCTACCACTGTTTCATTGTCACTGTAATATAGTTAATCAGTGTAGGTTATATCTTATACACTTTTAAGCACTCTTTTATCCATGAATGTGGGATACTATCAATTTTTTTTGTAGTCAATCCATGCCATACTTAGATTCTTCCCCTTTTTACATTTCTCCACTATGACTATTTATTGTCACTTTTATGGTCTCTCCCTACTGTGAACAGATGAATTCTAAGGGTACTAGTTGTGAAAGCCTTGCTGCATTCAGGGCATTTCTATGGTCTCTCCTTCATGTGAGTCCTTTAATGTATTACAAGATCCACCCTTTATTTGAAACACATTGCATTCAGGAGCTTTACATGGTTTCTCCCTACTGTGAACTGACCGATGAGTTCTAAGGTTGCTAGATGTTGTGAATCCCTTACTGCATTCAAGACATTTATATGGTCTCTCCCCACTGTGAACTGACAGATGAGTTCTAAGGTTGCTATTTGTTGTGAAATCCTTGCTACATTCAGGACATTTATATGGTCTCTCCCCAGTGTGAGTCCTTTCATGTATTACTAGAGCCCATCTTAATCTGAAACACTTATTGCATTCAGGACATTTATATGGTTTCTCCCCACTGTGAACTGACAGATGAGTTCTAAGGATGCCATTTGTTGCAAATCCCTTACTGCATTCAGAACATTTATACTGTCTCTCCCCACTGTGAACTGACAAATGAATTCTAAGGGCAGTAGTTGTTGTGAAACCCTTGCTGCATTCAGGACATTTATATGGTCTGGCCCCCGTGTGAGTCCTTTCATGTTGTACTAGAGCAGTCTTTTGTCTGAAACACTTACTGCATTCAAGACATTTATATGGTCTCTCCCCCATGTGAGTCCTTTCATGTATTACTAGAGACCCCCTTTGTCTGAAACACTTATTGCATTCAGGACATTTATATGGTTTCTCCCCACTGTGAACTGATAGATGATTTCTAAGGTGACTAGCTGTTGTGAAACCCTTACTGCATTCAGGACATGTATATGGTCTCTCTCTCTCCCCCCCCCCATGTGAGTCCTTTCATGTTTTACTAGAGTACTGATTTGTCTGAAACACTTATTGCATTCAGGACATTTATATGGTCTCACCCCCATGTGTGTCCTTTCATGCTGTACCAGAGCACTACTTTGTCTGAAACACTTACTGCATTCAGGACATTTATATGGTCTGGCCCCAGTGTGAGTCCTTTCATGTTGTATTAGAGCAGTCTTTTGTCTGAAACACTTATTACATTCAGTACATTTATATGGTCTCTCACCACTGTGAGTCATTTTAAGTTGTACTAGAGGAGTCCTTTGCTTGAAACACTTATTGCACTCAGGACATTTATATGGCTTCTTTTCTTTGTGAGCTCTCAGATGTACTAATGGAATCTGCTGTACTATAGAACTTTGGTCACATTCAAAGTTCATCTTACAGGTGTATCCTGAATGAAGCTGTGCTACAGGTATAAAAGGAGGCTTATTGGAGCTTTTCAGAGTTTGAATAGAGTGCTGCAGGTTCTCTGTAGGATAATGTAATAGAGATACTCCAAGTGATGGCTGCTTATTCCAGCAAATGCTCCATTCTCTGCCCCTATTGCCTACAAACAGATTAATTATTAGTACTTATTAACAATGATGAAATATACTTGCTTCATTTTAGTCAGAACAGCACACATGCCATTTTATCCATTTTATCCATTTTAAATATCATGGATGTAAAAGTAGCCGACTCCAAATCCAGCTCCAGACAAGTGACAAGTGGAGTACCTCAGGGTTCAGTCCTGGGGCCGCTCTTGTTTGGCATCTACTTCTCTGAAGTACAGGTCAACACTAAGGGACTCTGGCTAACAAAGTTTGCAGATGACTGCAAACTGGGAGCCATTATTGAATCCCCAAATGATGTGGATACTCTACAAAAGGGCCTTACAGAAACAGATGCTTGGTGCCAGAGCAATGGGCTCAAGCTCAATGCCAAGAAATGTATTGTTATCCCTTTGGAAAAAACATGTATCCATGAATTACCATATAGGTGGCAGTACACTAAACACAGAAAGTGTGATAAGAGACTCAGGGACACAGGTGGACAGTGGTCTCACCTTCGATAACCACATCGCCACAACAGTCAGGAAATCCTTCTATGTGGCACACCTCATCACGAAGGGCTTTTCATCCAGAAAAAGGAGGTCATTGTCCCACTGTACTCATCCCTCATTAGACCCATTATAGAATACAACGCCCCATTTGGTATGTACCTCTCAAGACATCTGCAACAACTGGAAAGGCCTCAGAAATACCTCACTAAAAGAATCACACGCCTAAAGCAGATGCCCTACGCTGACCACCTTAAAAACTCCAGCTATACTCTGTCGCATATCGTCTACTCAGAGGCGATCTCTGCTTAACATACAAGGCCATGTCAAACCCAGAGCTGTTGGACATGCTACACTTAAAGAAATCCCAATCCCTCAGAGCTACACGCCCAGGGATCTAAACCTTGTCATCACAATAAACAAAACATGCTGGAGGGATAGGTTCCTGACCCAGAGACTCCCCAGACTCTGGAATAGATTGCCCATACATGTCAAGCAGAGTGCCTCTTTGGACCTCTTCAAGAGGAACCTTGATGATTGGATGGGAGAAAGGAAATTCACCCCAGGGATCACGTCAGTTGCCCTGCTAGACAGGGGTCCAGGAAAGTAAATAATGTGGGAAGAAATAGCCAGGGAATTGTTATGGCTAGGCTTGTATAGGCCCTAGGGCTGATAGCCTAGTACCAACCTATGAACCTATGAACCTATGAACCTATTTATTTTCCATTTTTAACGTTAACATTTTCTGCTGCTATTAACATGATAAAAAGAGCAAAAACAATTCAGGCTAAATTTATGAGAAGTTAGTCTTCTATGAACAGCTTTAAGAGGTACAAAACAGTACAGAACGAACAAAATAATTTACAAAAATCAATAGTTTTGAATACATAACATACCATCCATCAATCAATCATATCTACAGGCATACCTCTCCACTTTTCCTTACTAATATTTATTAAGGTCATACAGTAGCTGTACTGTAACTTTGACTCCCATAACACTGTTCAATCTTTTCATGCAAACCTATTTATACTATGACATTTAAATGTAACATTCTACACTTCCTTGGAAGGCTGAAAGTGGTCGTTTCAGATTAGCACCGATTGACAAAGTTCAAAAAATAAAAAAATAAACTGGCAAAATGTGTGTCACATGATCAAATAGAATTATTAGGTGAATGTCATTAAATTGTTTTTAACAATTTACTCTTACTTTGTGACCTTCATTGTGAGCTGCATTGAGCTCCATTCAGCTTCCAACTTGGAGAGTTTAATCAGCCACTAGGTAGGAACATACTCTACTAATTGCACAAGTTCCTTACTCCCTCTGTATACAAACAGGTGAGCTTCAGAGTCTAAGGTTAAAACTATTCCAAAACAAACCTTTAGTTCAGTCCCAATTCCCTTAGCTGTACTCATCCTTAAAGAGCTTGCTGGCAGCACTTGGTTTCTGTAAGCTGAACAGCTCTAACATGGTGTATTGTCTTACTTACATTTGCTGGTTCCTGACTGTCATTTTTCTTATCTTTTTGGAATCCCACCTGCTGACATTGCTCTGCCCACTCTGGTTGCCCTTCAGGCTCACTCAACTGTGTTACCCTGCCCCCATATCCCACCTGTCCCCAATGATTCTACTCTTGAGCACTAGGCAGACACTCCCTCACTCTATGCATCCAGTTAGATGCACTTCCTGTCATCCTGTTTCCTCCTCAACACCTATAACATGCTCATAGGTTCATAGGTTCATAGGTTCATACTAGGCTATCTGCCCAAGGGCATTTATAAGCCTAGCCCATAGTTATGTGGCTTTCGCCACCCCTTTAGTTTGAATAAAAACTATGCCTATCATTTTTCTGTGCCTCTGTCAAGCAGTGACACTGAAGTAATCCCTGGGGTATATCTGCGATCTCCCATCCATTGGTCAAGATTCCTCTTGAACAAGGCCAGCGAGGTGCTCTGCCTCACATGTACCGGGATTTTGTTCCACAGCATAGGGAGTCTCTGGGTGATGAATCTGTCCCTCCAGCACGTTCTATTTATAACCGTGTCAAGGTTTAAGTCTCCCGCCCTTGTGGTTCTGAGGGATCTAGATTTTTGAGGTGAAGCATATTCATCAAATCTGGGTTTGACATGGCCTTATATGTCAGGCACAGGTCACCTCTGAGCAAGCGGTATGAGACTGAATAAAGCTGGAGTTCTTTCAGTCGGGCAGCATAAGACATATTTTTGAGACCCTTTATCCTTTTGGTGAGGAACTTTTGGGGCCTTTCAAGCTGCATCAGGTGTCTGGTCAGATACATTCCGAATGGGGCATTGTACTCAATCATAGGTCTAATGAGTGATGAGTACAGGGGGACGATGACCTCCCTTGATCTAGATGTGAATCCCTTCATGATCAGGTGGGCGATATAGAAGGTTTTCCTAACTACTTTAGCAACATGAGTGTCAAACGAAGACTACTGTCAACTTGGGTCCCCAGATCCCTGATGACTTTTTCTGTGCTCAGTGGATTGTCACCTATATGGTAGCTAGGGTAACCTTGTTTTTCCCGAAGGGTATGACTATGCATTTTTGGCGTTTAACTTCAGGCCATGGCTCTGGCACCAGTTATCCGTTTCTGTGAGGCCCTTCTGGAGGATATCTGTGTCAGATGTGTTTTCGACTATGGCGCCCAGTTTGCAGTCATCTGCAAACTTTGTCAGCCATAACCCTCCTGTGTTTGCTTGTACTTCAGAAAAGTAGATGCCGAACAAGAGTGGACCCAGGACTGAGCCCTGTGGGACAACACTTGTGACAGGCTTTGAGTCTGACATGGCTCCAGCAACTCTGACCCTGTGGGTTCTGTCGCTTAGCCAGTTTGCAACCCATCTTGTGATGTATGGGTTTACATTCAAGCTGATGAGTTTTTCGATGATACCTGAGTGGGGTATTGTGTCGAAGGCCTTTGCCAGGTCGAGGTAGGCTGTATGGACTGCCTTTCCCTCATCAATGGCCTTGGTGACTGTCTCGAAAAGTCAACCAAGTTTAAGAGGCAGGATCTGCCTTTGACAAAGCCAAACTGGGTTGGATCCAAAGTCTGCAAGTTCCCTATGTCTTTATTTATGAGTTCCATTATGATCCTCTCCATGGCTTTGCAGATAAGGCTTGTCAAGCTAATGGGGCAGTAATTTCCAGGGTCTGTGGAGGCACCGCCCTTATGAAGTGGGACCACAGTCGCCGTGCGCCACTCCTTGGTGCGTATCCTGAGGTGAGGCTAAGATTAAACAGCTGTCCTAACTGTGGGTTTAATTCCTCGTTGAGTTCATGAAGCACACAGCCGGGGACACCATCCGGTCCCATGGATGCTGTGTTTTTTGCCTTAGTGAGGGCAGTTCTCACCTGGGCGTTGGAGATGTTTGGGGGCTACAATCCTCTGGAATAGATATCTCTCCTTTGGGGAGGGGAGAAGTTAGCACTGAACCTGTCAGCCAGTATGTTAGCAATGTGTGTAGATTCAGTAATTTTCACATCATTTTGAACTAATTCTGAGCATATCTGGGAGTTTCCTCCTAGGTTTCTAACATAGCTAAAGAAGGCCTTATGATTGTCTTTAGAGTCCTTGGCGATTTTTCTCTCAAAATTTGCCTTGGATGATTTTATGAGAGCTCTTAGTTTTTACTTATAATGATCAAAGGTGTCTTACCTTTCAAGGATTTTGCTCTATCTTGTAGTAGCTTCCTCCTTTTGTTGTAGAGCTTGTTTATGGCTGGGGTCCACCAGACTGGACGCTTGCCTTTGGTACAGAGAGTCTTAGTTTTGTTTGGGATTGCCTGATCCATGCAGTCCTGTAGGTGCTGGTAGAAGGCATTTGTAAGTGATTCAGCGGTTTGAGTAATGTTTACCACTGGCTCAGGGGCCTTAAAGGAGACCACACTAGTTTTAGAAGTGTGAAATCGGCTTTTGAGAAGTTTTCACTGTGGTCTTTTTGTTTCAGGTGGGGCGGGATGAGGACCTCCAGCGAGATTAGTTTATGATCTGATCTCACCAGTGAGGGTATACTTCCGGTGTTGAACATTTTGATCCCATGTTCGTGATGATGAGATCAAGTATGTTTTCACCTCTTGTGGGGATGGTGACTAGTTGTTCCATGGCATTTGAGTTTATGAACTCCAGGAATCTTTGGGTTAGAGTGTTCGGGCTTGAGTAGTGTTCCCAGTCTATATTAGGGTAGTTGAAGTCACCTAGTATGATGGTGTTTGGAGATACATTTATCCTCCAATGTTTTCAGGAAGGCCATGTGAGGTTCCTGAGTTTGAGAGGGTGGCCTGTAACATGCTACAAATTGCAGAGCAGTCTTGCCTATGGTTAATTGCACCTGGATGGTCTCCGATGCATCGTGCGTTGCCACCAACCTTGAGGTGTGGGTGTCCTTTATGAATATGGACACCCCTCCTTTCTTGGTGTTGTCCGGATTTTGGGGCGGAACGTATGATATGAGGTGAAACCTGTTAGTGCTGGGGTGCTCTCAGGAGCCTTGAACCAGGTTTCTGTCACAGCACAGACATCGATGTTCTCCATATTGAGAAGGGCCTCGAGTGCGTGCATCTTGAGATTGAGACTTCTGGCATTGAGCAGCATTACCCTTAGTTTTTTCCTTTTGGTGTTCTAGGGTGGTAGGTTTAGAATTTGAGCCTTGCCTAAAAGGCACTATGGGGTGGCAAGAGCCTTTGCCAATATCCGGAAGCCCAGGGTGACAGGTGCAAGCCGTCCCTTAAGCAGCGTGGCTTGTCCAGCATGTCATCCCAGGCAGACAGACATTGGATCCCCTTTGAATGACACCAGAATTTAAGCCAATTATTAAAGCTGATCATCTTATCCCTGTATTGTGGCATCATTCTAGGTGAAGGTAGGATACTGCTCAAGGTCAGGGTCATACCTGCCTGGGCTACATAATCAGAGAGCTCCTCGACGTCCCTTTTCATGTAGTCCAAGGAGGTGCGTCTCAGGTCGTTGACACCAGCGTGGACAATGACTGAGTCGTACTTGTACCTGCTGTTGAGAGACCTGAGTGCTTGCGTTATGTGGCGGATTCTAGCGCCCGACAGGCAGCTTACTGTGACCTTCTCCTTACTCAGTCTGGTGAGCGGGACGTCAGTGTGTCTGACTATGGAATCACCAATGACAAGTGTGTCTGGCATTTTGTTTGGCCTTAAGGGCTGTGACTGTTTGACACTCTGACTGTGTGGTCTATGTGTTGCATGTGTTGGGTCGTGAGGTGGTAGTTGTTTGGGTGTCTGCTTTGGTGGCCTCTGCTGTTTTGGTAAATTTTGATCAGAGCCTCCGAGTATGTCTTTGTGTGAGTATGTGTATGATTTGAAGTTGTGATGGTACCATGTGTGACTGGGTATGTATTGTGTGTGGTTGCCTTCTCCTCCTGTCTGGTCTTGCCAGTCCTATGTTGAGAGAGCTCAGCCTCCAGTTTGGCCGTATAGTTGCATCTCTCGCATGTATTTGTGTTTTGTGGGAGAAGGAGAGGATTGTTCTGTGTACATGAGGCAATTGTAACATTGCCTCAATATTCCCAGGTTCACCAGTTGAGCTGGAGAGGACACTAGCAACTGATCCTCGACATACTAGAAGTAGTAGATAAAGAACTTTCAAAGGACTCCGGGGAAGTGGGTTTTGGGCTGGTGGGGTACTATCTATAATAAGAGTGCTTTATCAAGGTGCAAGTACTGTAGGAGTAAGTGCTAGGCTTTACAGATAGAGAATAGTCTACTTGGGAATCAAGTAGAGATGAACTTTTCAGTTATAGGATATGCTGGTTAGATCAGCAGTACAGTTTAGCGTGTTTTATAGCAGGGGCTGAAGGGAGCTAGGAATTGGCCCAAAACGACCAATGGACTACTAGTTTCTGGCTGAAACTTCACCAAATCGGACAAAAGGCCGCTCAGTGCTTCCCACTCCCACTGGTAAGCAAAGAAACTTCCCTCCTTCCTAATAAGGCAATGGATCAGTAACAGGAACTAAAAACAAAGCCCAGGGATCAGCAACTCTGAAACTGGACTACTCTAGTTCAGTAAAGTGGGAAAAAGAGATTTTTTTGTTTTATTACAGAGATAAGGAAAGAAACAGACAGTAAATGCTATAAATGCTGTAAATCGGCTAGCACACTTTAGTGTGTAGCCTACAGAAACAATTTGCAACAATTAGTAACTTAAAGTGCAATAAACAGTGTAAAATGCAGAAATCACTTAAAGTAGCAGTAAAACAGGCGAAATGCAGTCGCTAGCTTAATAACAGTGGGAAAGCCACAAAAATACTTATATCTGGTAGAAAGTCACTCTTTTAGCTCTCTGCTGCTTGGATCACTCTGCAGGCCACCACGAGGATCTGTGCAGAGTTGGTACAAGCTGGAAAACACGTGTTTAGCGTGTTTTATAGCAGGGGCTGAAAGGAGCTAGGAATTGGCCCAAAACGACCAATAGACTACTAGTTTCTGGCTGAAACTTCACCAATTCGGACAAAAGGCTGCTCAGTGCTTCCCACTCCCACTGGTAAGCAAAGAAACTTCCCTCCTTCCTAATAAGGCAATGGATCAGTAACAGGAACTAAAAACAAAGCCCAGGGATCAGCAACTCTGAAACTGGACTACTCTAGTTCAGTAAGGTGGGAAAACAAGAGATTTTTTTTTTTTTTTTTTTTTTACAGAGACAAGGAAAAAAACAGACAGTAAATGCTATAAATGCTTTTAAGTGGCTAGCACACTTGAGTGTGTTAGCCTACAGGTAAAATTAAGCAACAAATAACTTTTTAAGAGTGCAAAACAGTTAATCAACACAAAAACAGTTTAAATAGAATGCAGAGCTGTATAAACAGGCTAAGATGCAGTCGCTAAGCAGTAAATATTCAAAAGCCAGAAAAAAATACTTAAATCAGTTATAGCAAATACAGTTATAACAAATGCTCTGAAATATACTGTATATTTCCAATATGTTTGAGAAGGACAGTCAGAACACAAGAAGGTTCAGGCGAAAAAGAAAAAAAGTTTTGTTTTACTTTTTGAAAAGGTAAAAAGGAGGAACAGAAGGCCTTATCAAATGTTCTCTCTGTATTAAGAAGAATGAGCTAATGACACTAGACTGGGAGGTGTGTCACAGTAGGGGCGGGCAACTGCAAAGCCACCAAGTATAACAGCAAGACACCAACAGGGAGGGAGGGTGGGACAAAATAGCCTAAGACAACAAGCTATGAAAGTTTTTAAACAGAAAAAGATTTCTGAAGATTCTGAATAGACAAAGTGCTTTATGTATATTAAATTATAAAAACAGTAATCTGTTAAAATAATCAAAAGATACTTATATTTTGTAGCTCAGTTGCGGTCAAACAACTTCTCCAGCCTGCACCAAAGACCAGAACAACAACTTTTTTTTTACAAGAACACAAAAGAACCAGCCCCCACTAGCCAAGAGATAATTACACAGAGTAAATGTTTCAGTTTATACAATAGCCTAAGACAACAAGCTATGAAAGTTTTTAAACAGAAAAAGATTTCTGAAGATTCTGAATAGACAAAGTGCTTTATATATATTAAATTATAAAAACAGTAATCTGTTAAAATAATCAAAAGATACTTATATTTTGTAGCTCAGTTGCGGTCAAACAACTTCTCCAGCCTGCACCAAAGCTTCATCTATCACTTCTTACGACAGACACTCCCTCACTCTATCCATCCAATTAGACACACTTCCTGTTATCCTGTTTCCTCCTCTTAGACCTATAACATGCTCGTGCTGCACCTATCACTTCTTACAACAGACACTCCCTCACTCTATCCATCCAATTAGATGCACTTCCTGTTATCCTGTTTCCTCCTCCTAGACCTATAACATGCTCGTGCTTCACCTACCACTTCTTACTGCACTCATATTACTATCTCACCTCACTACTTATCACCACAACTTAGATTTGGATACTAAGTTTAATACAGATAATTGTCAATTAGCTACTTTTTATTGTCTTCCTAAATTATATAAGGACGCATGTAATCCCCCTGGTCATCCTATTGTTGCAGCTACTCAGCATTTTTTACAAAATGTAGGAGAAGTCATACACAAGTACTTATTGCCATATGTAGAAACATTAGATTCTTATATTAAGAATTCTTTTGATTTTATTAATAAAATTTCACATATATATTGGACTCAAGATATGTTTTGGGTTACTGTGGACGTGGTTAGTTTGTACACCAATATTAATCATCAGTATGGGATGCAAGCTTTAAATTATTTTTTGGGTGACAGTCCGGTCTCCCATTACATATTAGATTTAATTCCTTTTTGTTTATTAAATAACTTCTTTAGTTTTAACGAAGTTATTTATCATCAATTGAAAGGAACTGCCATGGGGGCACCTTTTGCCCCCATGTACGCTAACATTTTTATGGCAAAGTTCGAAATAGATTACATTTATAATAATAATTTTGTACAGAATCATGTGATGTTATACTATCGTTATATTGATGATTTAATTTTCTTGTGTCATGGGGGTTATGAATTGGTATCTCATTTTGTTTCTGATCTCAATAATAATATATATGGTATTAAGTTTGATGGTTTACAAGTAGGAACAAAAATTAATTTTTTAGATATCACTTTAATGGGAAGAGAAGGTGACCACATCTTCACCTCCGTTCATCAAAAATTTGATGACAGGAATCAATATTTATTTGGAACTAGCTGTCACCCTCCACACACTATTGATTCTTTACCCTATGGGGAATTAGTTAGACTCTCTAGATTATGTAATGATTTTCAAGATTTAGAAGGACAGATTAATAAACTTATTCATGTATTTTTACATAGAGGGTACAAAATAGAATCCATTTTACAATCTATTAATAAATTAATAACAGCTACTAAATCACATGGGGTGCTAAGCACACATTTCAGACGAGATAAAGTGAAGCAGGATGACATTTATTTTGTTACAGTTTATAATTTGCCAAGTAAGAAAATTTGGAACCTAGTTAAATATTATTGGAATTTTTAACAAATGATAAGGTTTTGAGAAAATTGCTTCCTGTGAGTTCAAAAATTGCCTATAAAAGAGGACGAAACTTGGGAGATCTTCTTATTAGAGCTTATTATATAAGCCCTGTTGAGAAATTAGATTCCTCATTGACAGCTTTTGGTACTATACCTTGCCATACTTGCAATGTATGCCCCTATATTACATTAACTTTCAATAAAATAAATAATAAAATGTTTACACCTAATAAATTTCCTGTTGTACATCAGGGGTTATTTATTGTCTCAAATGCCCCTGCAATCTTTTTTATATAGGGGAAACCAAAAGGAAATTTAGGATTAGATTGCAGGAGCATATTAGAGACATAAGAAAAAGAACAACAGCAAGTTCAGTTGCTTTACATTTTTTAGAAATTCATAATAGTAACCCAGATGTACTTCAGGCTACCATTTTAGAGGAAATTTTTGTTAAAAAAGGTGATTATAAACTATTAAAAAATATGTTGTTGTATAAAGAATCTATTTTTATATTAAAATATAATACATTAGTACCTAATGGTTTAAATGTTGAAATTAATTGGAAATATTTATTATAAACGTATTTGTAATTTTGTATTTTCATTTTACTAGTATTGGTTCTGTGGAGTGAGTGGAGTCTCTTTAAATATTATGTTAGTTAATAGCTTAATTAATTAATTGATTTATTGTTTATTTGTATAAAAGGGAATGTTTTTTTACCATGAATCATGTGCTCATTGAAGGCTGTGGTGGCCGAGGCGCTAAGACATTTTTATGGAATAAAATTTGCTATCTGGGATCCTGGTTGTTTGTTCTTCTTTTTCAGTCTTTTTTAAGACTGTTTGGTGTTGATTTGTAACATTCTACACTTCCCTGGAAGGCTGAAAGTGGTCGTTTCAGATTAGCACCGATTGCCAAAGTTCAAAAAATAAAAAAATAAACTGGCAAAATATGTGTCACATGATCAAATAGAATTATTAGGTGAATGTCATTAAATTGTTTTTAACAATTTACTCTTACTTTGTGACCGTCATTGTGAGCTGCATTGAGCTCCATTCAGCTTCCAACTTGGAGAGTTTAATCAGCCACTAGGTAGGAACATACTCTACTAATTGTACAAGTTCCTTACTCCCTCTGTATACAAACAGGTGAGCTCCAGAGTCTAAGGTTAAAACTATTCCAAAACAAACCTTTAGTTCAGTCCCAATTCCCTTAGCTGTACTCATCCTTAAAGAGCTTGCTGGCAACACTTGGTTTCTGTAAGCTGAACAGACTGTATTGTCTTACTTACATTTGCTGGTTCCTGACTGTCATTTTTCTTTTCTTTTTGGAATCCCACCTGCTGAGGTTGCTCTGCCCACTCTGGTTGCCCTTCAGGCTCACTCAACTGTGTTACCCTGCCCCCATATCCCACCTGTCCCCAGTGCTTCTACTCTTGAGCACTAGGCAGACACTCCCGCACTCTATGCATCCAGTTAGATGCACTTCCTGTCATCCTGTTTCCTCCTCAACACCTATAACATGCTCATGCTTCACCTATCACTTCTTACGACAGACACTCCCTCACTCTATCCATCCAATTAGACGCACTTCCTGTTATCCTGTTTCCTCCTCTTAGACCTATAACATGCTCGTGCTGCACCTATCACTTCTTACGACAGACACACCCTCACTCTATCCATCCAATTAGATACACTTCCTGTTGTCCTGTTTCCTCCTCCTAGACCTATAACATTCTTGTGCTTCACCTACCACTTCTTACTGCACTCATATTACTATCTCACCTCACTACTTATCACCACAACACATTCCAGACACCCACTTTTCATCACACCACAAACCCATCTTACCACACTACTCCATGTACATATTTCAGTCCAACACTTGTCAACATTACTAGCCTCCAATATTTTATATTTAAATGAATGCCTACTCAAGATAGTCACTATACTCCTCAATTAATCAACAACGAGCTTATCAAATGATTGAAACTACTTACTAACATTGCCTCTAGGCCACTGCTTAGTGGTGACATCCACCCAAACCCTGACCACTCTCTGATAACACCAACCCATCTTAATCACGCTAGTCTCAACACCCCTACACATCCAATCATAAACAGAAAAAAAACAGACTTATTGCTAATGAACATTAATATTCAAAGTATAGCCAACAAATTGGACATCCTCCATGCCACTCTAGCTACATACTCCCCAGACATAGTCAATCACTGAAACATGGTTAAAACCAGGTGCAAAAGATAATGAAATACTACCCCCAGGTTACTTCATACTGTGGGTGGATAGACTCAACAAAATAGGAGGTGGAGTTGCTACCCACTTTAAAGACCATCTCACTTTAACTTTCCTTGAATGTAAAACCCCACAAATGGACAGAGCAGAAATCATCTATACTATAGTAATCATAAATTCAAGAAAAACACAATATACATGGCTGCTATATCCCACCTGGAAATAATGTCCCAGTTATGGAATGTCTATTGCAGTGGGCAAGTAGTACCCTTAGTCAGGAGACATTCATACTGGATGATTTTAATTTAGACTGGTTTACATGTGATACAGATCACCCCCATCCATCACATAAACTTTGATGCTTTTACACAAACTATTCAAGAACCTACCCGAATAGATAAAACTAGTAAAACACAATCCACCTTGAATTGGATATTATTAAATAACTCCTCTCACTCATTCCAGCCAGGTCGCCTTCCTGATGGTCTGAGCGACCGCCTACCCACATTTCTTATATGACAACACATATTCCCACCAAAACCTATGTTTAAATAACTCAGAAAAAAACATAACTTTAATCTTGACAACTTCCTAGTCAACTTACAAAGGTACAATTGAACTCCACTCAAATACCTTGACCTAGATGATGCAGTGAATCACTTTAATAAATCTTTCTTAGACATAAATGCACATGCCCGTGTTAGAACAGAGTAAAATCAAACTATGCCCCCTGGCTAAGCAGAGACACTAGGGCCCTAATGAAAACTAGAGATAAAGCCTGGGAACTATGGCATAAGACTAACACAGTAGCTTCTAAACAACAGTATCAAGAGCTTAAAAATAAGGCAAAAAAAAAAAAAAACAAAACAAAACAGGATAAAATAAATTTCTATCATAACATTCAAAACACATATCAAAAAAACCCTCAAAAATTCTGGCCGGCTATAAACCTAATCCTTCACCCAGGAAAATCTACTACACCAACACCAACATCCACAACAATTCCAATAGTAGAGCTACCATTTTTAACAAACATTTTACTGAATCTAAAATTGCTCTTTCCAAACAGCAAACTCCTACTCCTGATACCAAACCCGCCAAGTCTACAACAAGCAATGCCTCATTCTCTTTCTCAATATATAAAAAAAGTGCACTTCACAACATTGAATCGTTTTAATAAAAAGGACATACAAAAGAAAACTTTCGGACAACAGGTCCTTCCTCAGTGTTACAAAAGTTAAAAAAGACAACCATCTTTTAAATAATTTAAAATAAATCACATGACACAGCCCATCCTATCCAAAAAAGATATTAATCATGTTAAAAAAAAATTACATTGCAAACTATTACTTGTGCATTGTAGCCAAATTATATTCAAATGTAAAAACTTTTATTTTATTTCCTGCCACTTAGATCTTAATATTGGTTTAAGATGTAAGCAGCAGGAAATAAAACAAAAGTTTTTACATTTGAATACAATGTACAAGTAATAGTTTGCAATGTAAAATTTTTTAACTTGATTAATGTCTTTTTTGGATAGGATGGGCTGTGTCATGTGATTTATTTTAAATTATTTAAAAGATGGTTGTCTTTTTTAACTTTTGTAACACTGAGGAAGGACCTGTTGTTCAAAAGCTTTGTTTCATATGTGCTTTTTATTAAAACAATTCAACATTGTGAAGTGTGCTTTTTTATATTTTGGACTGTTTCTGCTTCTCTTCACTTTACCACTTTGCTCAACTTTCTCTACAAGTTTGGTGTTCTATTGGTTTGGTGGGCTTGTGGATGTTGGAAAGAGTCTTATAATGACACAGACTGCTGTATTACAGAATAGTTCCATGGGTCGGTCCCTGCATACTATACTATTATGGAAGAATCCGTTAATAAGCCAAACTGATGCAACAGCGAATGCAGGAGTGAGTGTTACTTATATAACATCTCAGAGAGATGCCTTTTGTTCCAAAGTTCAGACCCTGGAATGTAAGGTAAAGACTTTTAAGAAACTACAATGCCAGCACTTCAGTTTTCTTGCTTACTTGGACTTGGGTATTGTTCCAAGAGGTTTGCGTGTATTGAATATGCCCTCGTATGGCAATACCTCCTTAAAAAATGGCAGGAACTAAATATAAAGTTGGGGCTGAACTATATACTCCTAATGAAAGATTTTTTTTGCCAGTAAAGAGGATGAGCTACATACTGAAACTGAGACATTAGAGAAACAACTGTCTAGTTCTACATCATTTAATGAGTATGTTTCTCTATATGATGATATGTTAAGTAGGCTATGTGATTTCGACAAACTTGAAATGACTAAAAGAAAAATTACAATGCGACTTAAATGATTTTAGTAATGGCCAGATATTTTCCTGGCTGAAACTAACTGTTTATATGCATTCTGCTAACACTCAACAGACTAAACAGGGCTCTATGTATGAACTAGATATCTTTGATCCTGTATCCAACCAACAGCAGAGTGTAATGACTGAACCATCATTGGATGGTGAATCCACCTCTAACCAATCGCAGGACAGGAGAGATGTCATAATGACGTCACCTACAGTGGGTCGTTCTGGAGAGGGTTCCACCAAAG
The DNA here is from genome assembly GCF_019279795.1 of Protopterus annectens. Classification (NCBI taxonomy): domain Eukaryota; kingdom Metazoa; phylum Chordata; order Ceratodontiformes; family Protopteridae; genus Protopterus; species Protopterus annectens. Next base: position 1,694,846,115 of record NC_056744.1, on the reverse strand, counting down.
GAAAGAAGAAAGTTAATACAGGAACTGTATCTGAAGGTGATAATGTGGTGAATAAGTAATGGGGGGATAATTTAACCTCTTTTTTAGAGAAGAGCCAATGGGTAGTAATGAACCTATCAGAGCAGATCAATGTACAGAAACGGGACTTATCAAAAAAGCATTCTCAGTCTCGGGAAAGGTCCAGAAATGAGGAGAAGACACGGAGCACAGCGAACAAGCAATAGTAAGTGCTGACAGAACTACTGCTAGCTCTTTGGACATTGATGGAAATACTTATGGTTTTTCTGTTGTAAATTTTTCAAACTATACACCTTCAGATGCTATTTCCATACTATCGCGTGGCATTAAATTTATACCAGCTGGCATAGATAATATGGTGAATGCTGTCATGCTGTCACGGATTTAAAAGTTTTTGCATGCAGCTTGAATTTAAAGTGTATTTTTAAACATTCTAATACGTTTATACTGAGTCAGTGTAGAAGAACGAGTACATTTATACCTTTAAGTGACCCTGTTATAGCAGCATTTAATGATATCTGTGAAAAACACATTCGTAAACTTTATGAAAAGAATTCTAAGAAAATGTATAATTTAACAAATGAGGAATTTGATACCCTTAAAGCCTTGCAAAATAATGAAGATATAGTAATTAAAGAGGCAGTTAAGGGTGGTTGTATTGCACTAATGAATTTGTGTGATTATATTAGTGCAATGAATGATTTGGTATCTGATGTACAGGCCTTCAAATTGATTAATGACAAGGAAGTTAATGATATTAGTAAAATTAATATGTGTATATATGATCTGCAGTTGAATAATATTGATATAGATACCTTTAATTTTTTTACTGTAACATGTCCGACCATTCCGGTATTATATGGTTTGCCAAAAATTCACAAGTCCCCCCATAAACCACTGATGAGACCTATCATCTCTGGGATGGGATGGGCAACAGAGCCCTTGTCAGCTTATTTACCAAATGTTTTGAAAGTGTTTTTGAACTATGTGTCTACTTACATCAAGGATACTGGTGATTTTCTAACCAAACTTTATGAATGGTATAATTGTACCACAGAAAGAAAATTCATATTTGTAACATTAGACATAAAGTCACTCTTTACTGTCATCCCCAATAATTATGGGATTGACTGAGTAAGGGAAATTATTTGTGAATATGGTCAGTATACAGCAAGACAAACAGACACTTTCTGTGAACTTTTAGAATTAGTATTAGAAAACAATATATTTATTTTTAATAAGCAGATATACCACCAGACATCAGGGGTAGCGATGGGAACTGCAATAGCTAATATCTACGCTAACCTGACTGAGTAAATGGGAGGAGAAAAATGTGTATGGCGAGGATAATATTTATGCATCTAAATTCTATTTTACAAACGTTTTGTTGACATTTTTTTAATTTGGCAAGGTGACCAGGATGAACTAAAAAATGTTTTTATATATTTGAATCAAACTACTGTTTTTAAAGTCTGAAATGAACTATTTGGAAACTGAGATACATTTTTTAGATGTTAAATTGCAGTTAACTGAAAATGATTTGGATACTTGTATACATAAAAAGGATGTGCATGTGAACAAACATTTACATAAAAATTCTATGCATGTTCAGCACATTTTTAAAGGTATCACTAAAAGTCAGTAATTGCGGGCTAGTAGGTTGAATACTAGACCTGAAGTTTATATAAAACAGATGGAAGAAATGACAAGTGAATTTTTAATGAAAGGTTATAACCCTAAATAATTGGATTTAACTAGGAGTAAAGTGATGAGCCTGAGGGATGGAGAAGCTAAACCATATTTTTCAAATCATGAAAACAACAATTTGAAAGCACAACAGAAAAATGCTATCCAACCTCTAAGGTATTTAATGACCTATAGTAGGGCGAGTCAGTTAGTGGAGCGGATTATTAGAAGCAATTGGGACATTTAAAAAGCCATACCTGGTCATGAAAAATGGCTTAATTTATTTACATATAGGAATTGTGAGAGTTTGAAACAATGTTTGTGCTACAAGGACCTTGCTTTAAACAAGAAGAACCCTATTAGTTATAATAAGAAAGGAACTGCCCTTTCAAAAATTGCTCTTGATGTTTAAATATCTGTCAATCTAATGAGTTTATACATCCTGTTAGTAGGAGGAAGTTTACATTTAACTGCACTGTAACTTTTAACACCTCTTTTGTTGTATACCTAGCTACTCATCAACAATTTTCAGGATTTTATGTGGAAGTGAATACGCAGACAGTTACAGTACTAGTAT
>NC_056744.1:1694818450-1694843334 GCF_019279795.1 Protopterus annectens | reverse complement strand
TGTTTGGGGGATGGGGAGCTAAGTTGCTTTTCTGTTTGGCACAAACAAAATTTACTATTGTTACCTCTGTATTTTGATGTTTTAAACCCTTTTTTTTTTTCCCTTTTTTTTTTTTTTTGGGGGGGGGAATTGAAAAAAGTTGAAACAAGCAAATTTTTTATATTTGAACCTTTTTTTTTTTATTGGTTGGGAAAATAATTAAACCCCTTTAAAGGGAAAATAACATTGTAAAATTTATCTGTTTTTTCTTGAGGGGGGATTTATACTCAAAATGAATTTTGAACAGTTTCTTGAAAAAGTAGGTGGCCAGAACAGGACATATAATCAGGTGCACCATAGGACCATTGAAATGATTTCATTGGCCCAGAGGAGACACTGTCAGGGATCCAGACAGCTCACTGAAACGTGCAGTACAGCAGTCACTGACATTGATGCTGCAGTTTTAGGGAGGACAAGTATGTTCCAGGAGTAGTTTCAGGTAAGGTTACCTATCTCAATTGTTAAATACTTCTTGTATTGCAAAATACTGACTTAAGTTCTGTTAAACATTAAATTTCTTTTGGGGGTAATAGTTGCAAATTGATACAGTTAACATATTCTGGTTGATTACACAGGGGCTTGGGATGACTTGTCATGCAAGTTCTTGTTAGCATCGTTAATGGACATATAAAGGACAAAAAGGTTTAACCCTATATATATATATATATATATATATATATATATATATATATATATATATATATATATATATATATATATATTACTTGCAAGAAAACCATCTACATCAGTAACCTAGAATCCATGCTCGCTTGCCCCACAGTCAGTACTCCTGACAAAGAGGAGAGTGCCAGCACAAACACCACACCATCACATAGCCAAGCACAACACGCACCCACCTATGCAGTGGTCCTCAGTACAACCTTATCTAAACAACAGAGACCTCCACAACATACTCACAAACATTCCACACACAACAATCATATACAGTAGATAACACACCAGTGTCTCAGAAACACAGCCCATAAGGCATAACCATAAATCAATGCAGCCCATAAGGCACAACAATAACCTAAACATACTAGTCTTTGGTGACTCAATTATGAGACACACTATCACCCTCATCAGGCTCAACAAGGAAAAAGTCATGGTCAATCATCTGTCAGGTGCCAGAATCCTCCACATGATGCACACACTTAAGTCTCTCCACAACAGGTATAAGTAGGACTCTGTCATTGTCCATGTTGGTGTGAATGACTTCTGACATACCTCCCTGGACCTTAGGAAGAGAGTCATAATTAAGCTCTCAGAGTGTGTGTCCCAAGCAGGTATTACCCTAGCCCTAAGCTGCATCCTACTTTCACCAAGAATGATATCACAATACCAATAAAAAATAACTGACTTCAACAATTGGCTTAGTTTCTGGTGTCTTTCCAAGGGGATCCAGTATCTGTCTGCCTGGGGTTACATGGTTGACAGGCCACAATGCTTTGCCAGAGATGGCCTCTACCTGTCACCTCTGGGATTCCAGATCCTGGCCAAGGCTCTTGCCTCCCTATTGTGCCTTTTTTAGGCTATGTCGCAAAGACAAGTCTTCCAACATAAAAGATCTGTCAAAAATCAAATTGAAGGTCATGCTGCTTAACGCTAGGATCCTTAACTCATTCACGCCAATACAGCTCAAGAAGTTTGCACTGTAACTTCCAATGGCCAGACCTCAAGTCTTTTGACAGAATGAAATTATGTTCTCACATTTCAAACAAAGAACTATAGCAGTTATGAAAAATGTATAAATGGCAAACTCTTCAGCAAAAAAGTACAGTTTTGTACCTACCATAAATGTAGATGTTCGAAGATCCACATTGCTGCAGTCCTAACACTTGGGTAGTCCGCTGTCCCAGTCGGCCCGAATACCAAAGTATATGGCTGACGTCGGTCAAGGCCAAAGATTAGTCTGACGCCAGGACGTCAGGGTACAAATGCGCATGACCGACGTCATATCCTCAGTCTTTTCTTGCCCCAGATGTCAGAAGACCCTAAAAAGATAAGGCTAAAACCAAAAAACACCACACACTCCTGCACCAAATATAAATACAATATATACAAATTTACAAGAGTATAACCACACTTCAAGACAACCACCCTAAACACAGAGGGGAAGGAGGGAGAAGTAGAATTGATTGCAGCAATGTGGATCTTCGAACATCTACATTTATGGTAGGTACAAAACTGTACCATGTTCTTCATACCACATTGCTGCAGTCCTAACACTTGGGTAGAATCCCAAAGCAGAGGTAAGGGAGGCTGGCAAATCATAAGGAAGCAGGAGCTGACAACATGCCCTGCAAAATAGCCGTGGCAAAACCAGCCCTAGATTTAGAGTAGAGAGGAAGGTGGTAATGCTTAGAGAAAGTATGCACTGAACTCCAAGTAGCTGCCTCCAAAATATCCTTAGTTGCCACCCCCCTTAGAAATGCTGTTGAAGTGGCAGTAGCCCTAGTGGAATGAGGCCTAATCCCAGCTGGAATCTCCTTGCCATGATGGGAATAACAAAATGCAATGCAAAACCCAATCCACTTAGAAATAGTTTGTTTTGACACAGGCTTGCCCTGAGAACTCAAAGCAAAAGAAACAAACAACTGCTGAGACTGCCTAAAATCCTTAGTCCTGCTTAAATAATAACGCAACTGCCTGTGTACATCTAAAGTGTGCAAAATCTTTTCCCCTTATTTTGGGGATCTGCATAAAAGGTAGGCAAATGAATAGTTTGGTTCAAAGCCACACTAGAAACCACTTTAGGCATAAAGGAAGGATTAGTAATGTAAAGATACCCTATCCTTATGAAAAATCAGGAAAGGCTCAACCGCCATAAGGGCCTGCAATTCAGACACCCTTCTTGCAGATGTAATGGCTAACAAAAAGCAGTCTTCCATGACAAATATTTAAATTCAGCAGTAGCTGCAGGCTCAAAAGGTTGTAGAGTGAGTTTCTCCAACACAAAATTGAGGTCCCAAGCAGGAGTAGGAGCTCACGTGGGGGTCTTATATTCTTTGCCCTCTAAGAAATTGCTTGAACAAAGGATGAGAAAACAATGGTGGGTCACAATCATAGTGAGCTGAAATTGCTGCAGCATGAATCTTAATGGAAGAGAAAGACAAACCTTTGTCCAATAACTCAGTAAGATATTGAAGAGCCACACTCAAATTTGGCTCAAACATCCAAATCCTTTGCTGCACACCAAAATAAAAATCTCTTCCATTTTCCCATGCACACTTTCCTTGTACTAGGTCTTCTGGCTTCCATAATCACATTCAAAACTTGTTGAGGAAGCTGAGACCTGCTATGGTTCAAAACAGAATATGCCAAGCTGTTAGATGAAGAGAGTGAAGCTTGACATTGAGCAGATGCCCGTTCTTCTGAGACAATAGGTGTGGAATCAAAGGTAAGGGCCATGGAGGCTTCCTTACCAGACTCCTCAGCAATGGGTACCAGTGCTGCCGAGGCCAATCTGGAGCTATTAAAATCATCCGTGGCTTGTCTTGTCTGACCTTCAGAAGTACCTTTGGGAGGAGAGGCAGAGGTGGAAAGGCATACACATGAAGATTTTTCCAACTGAAAGAAAGAGCATCCACTTTCCAGGCTGTGTGATGAAACCTTTTCGTGTAAAACTTTGGCAGCTGGTGGTTTAGTGGAGAAGCGAACAGATCTATGTCTGGAGTTCCCCATGACACTGTCAATGTCTGAAATACATGAAGATCCAGTTTCCACTCGTGGGGATCCATGATTTGCCTGCTTAACACATCTGCTAAGGAGTTCTGTGCTCCTGGCAGAAACCTTGCTTGAAGATTCAGCTGCAAGCTTAACGCAGTCTCCCACAAAATCATTGCTTGCCTGCATAGAGGATAAGAATGTGTTCCCTTGTTTGTTGATGTACCACATGACAGTTGTGTTGTCTGTTAGAATCAACACCTGCCCTGGAAGAAGTAAATCCTTGAAAGCCAGTAATGCAAACTGGACTGCTAACATCTCCTTCATGTTGATATGTAGATGCTGCAGTCTGGCAGGCCACTTGTCTTGTATCCACTTTCCATTCAGATGAGCTCCCCAAGCTGTGTCTGAGGCATCTGTCGTTAGAATCTGACTCGCCTCTGGCCGGGTCACAGAGAGTCCCTTGTTTAGGTGACATTCCTGAGCCCACCACAAAAATTCCTTTTGAATGCAAGGTATTATTTGAATGACAGTGTCCAAATCCTGGCAGTGCTGTGTCCATACATTTTTGAGATACCATTGTAGCTTCCTCATATGCAGTTTGGCATTGGGAAGTACCAGAATACAAGATGCCATGAACCCTAAGGCTTGAAGGACTGTCCTTGCAGTCAGCCCGGACTGATGAGATAGTTGATGGAAGTAAAGAGAAAGATTCTTTTGTTTGTCCGGGGTTAAAAGGCCATCTGTTGCTGTATTCAGTCTCACACCCAGAAAGCACATGTCTTGAGAGGGTACTAGACTGGACTTTATTTCGATCACAGAATACCCTAGGCATCTTAGCACTGCTATCACATATTCCAAATGCTGAAGAAGCACGTCCCTTCCTTGAGCCAGAATCAGGCAATCGTCCAAATAAGGATAGATTTGTATTCCTTTTAGCCTGAAGAAAGCTATCACTGGAGCCAGAATCTTTGTGAATACTCTGGGCGCAGTAGATAAGCCAAAGGGCAATGCAGAGAACTGATAATGAGAATTCCCAGCTCGAAAACGCAGATACTTCCTGCAAATTAGTGTGATAGGAACATGAAGGTAAGCTTCCTTGAGATCCAAAGTTACCATCCAGTGATCTTGGCCCAGCAGAGGTAAAAGCTGTTGTAACGTCAACATTTTGAACTTGGGAATGTCCAGATAAGTGTTGAGGATAGACAGATCCAAAAGTGGTCTCCACGTGTTCCGCATTTTTGGTACTAGGAACAGGCGAGAATAAAATCCTAGGCCCCTTTCTGGCACAGGAACCGGATGAATGGCCCCTATTTGGAGCAACAGAGAAATTTGCTTGTGAGCCTCTTATCTTTGTTGTGAAGGAATGTCTGGCATGCCTTTGAAAGGAGGCAAGGTATGGAAATAAAACCTGTAACCGTGGTGAATGATATCCAATACCCATCTGTCTTGGGTAATTAAACTCCAGTTTTCTTTGAAAAGTGCCAACCTTCCTCCCAAAGGTGCTGCCAGCCGAGAAGATTCTGGCAGCTGAAAAGGCAGGTCATTGTGTCTGTTTACGAAAGGACTGACCCCTGCCCTCACCAGAAGACTGAGCAGGTGAACTCCTGTTCTAGGCCTAAAAGAACCTTGAGCTCTGCCTCTACCACGCCTAGACCAACCCCTAGACTGGGAATCATAAGCAGGATATGTCCACCCTTGGTAGGCCAATTTCTACTAAACTGGAGGCTGAACCTGCAAAAATCTTTAACAGTCTGCATAGACTTAGCCTTGTCTTCCATTTTCTTAGAACTGCTTCCACAGGCGAACCAAACAACACATCAGATTGTAAGGGAGCATCTAAAATCCTTGTTTTCACATGCTCAGCTAAATTCTGATCCCTCAACCAGGCGCCTGCGAAGAACGAACCAGTGGCAGCCACCCTCGAAGAGGCCTGCACAGCATCAAAACCACATTGCAAAGAATGCTTACCCACCTGTTCAGAAACATGAACTAAATCCTGCAACTCTTTACACTCAATACCTTCCGCCAAAGCATCTGCCTTAGACTTTAATTGTGAAAGGAGATAATTTTGGTATTTCAACATGTGAAACTGGCAGTTCAAAGCTCTCATGGCCAAAGTGGAAGAAGTATACACTTTCTTTCCCCATCTATCCAAAGCCCTAGCCTCTTTATCTGGAGGAACAGGATTTTTAACAACAGAAGCCTTAACACCTTTAGGCCCCTGTGAAACAGTTTCTGGGTCTGCCCTAGGACTCTTAAAAGATACTTATGAGCTTCAGGCACCCTATAATATCTATCCGGTTTAACTGGAGCAGGAGGCAAAGAGTCAGGGTTCAGAGAAGCCTCTGCAAAAACATCCTCTACCACATCTAGAACAGGAGGTATAGCTAAAGGCCTATGCTGGGGTAGAAACAAAATTCCCTAAGCCTTTTCCTGGAATCAGAGAAATCCTGACCTTCCCATTTAAAATGCTCCCTCATGGAATGAAGAGTCTCTGAAAATGAAAAATCCTCAGGAGGAGAAGCAGAAGGAGTAGAATCATCTACATCAGAATCAGAGTAAGGGGAATACTCCTGCAAGTCTTCAGCCAAAGACTCAGAAGCATCCCAACACTGCTCAAAACTCCCAAGCTCAGGTTCCACCCTAGGCCTCTTATCAGGAGTGGGCATAGAACCTCTAATCATTTTAATCAAATCTTCTGCCATCTTAAGCATATGCTTCTAGGTACAGACCCTGAAGAACTAGGGGTAACTCCTGAAACAAAACCTGGCCTGCCCCTGGGAGAAGCCTTGGAAACAGCAGGGGAGGGCCTAACCACCTTAGGAAGGGAGGGAAGAACAGCTACCTGAGAAGCCCCTTCCGCCTGGCCTACCTCCTGAGAGGTCACATCTTGCAGTAATAAAGTCTCTCCCTGGGATTCCAAAGAAATTTCTGGCTGAACCCCTGGCTCCACCGAGCCTCTAAAGAACCGACGTCCGGACGGACGGTTCTTCCAGCCTAGGCTTTGCTGTTTTGTCCTTGCGCTTTTTGCGAAGCGCCGGAGCATCCGACGGCATTTTATAATTACACCGCTTCCCAAAAACTAACCTGGCACAATCTAATCTTCTCTATAGTGCGTTTGTTAAATCTAGCACAAGAGCGACAGCCAACAACGTCGTGCTCAGGCCCTAAGCAAGGTATACACAAGGTATGGTAATCCCTATGAGGTATCTGTTTCCCACAAGAAATACAGTTATTCACTTTTTCTGACATCCAGTAAAATACTGAGGCAAGAAAAACCAAAATAATCCCCAACGGGGTACTTAGCCAACTTGGATTCGGTCTGAAACTCCGACTTCGGAAAATCTCAGAACGCCAACCTGCACTTGCAAAACTGCTTCTGCATCGGACCATGCGGCAAAAAAGACTGAGGATATGACGTCGGTCATGCGCATTTGTACCCTGACGTCCTGACGTCAGACTAATGCGCCTTGACCGACGTCAGCCATATACTTTGGTATTCGGGCCGACTGGGACAGCGGACTACCCAAGTGTTAGGACTGCAGCAATGTGGTATGAAGAACATCTATTTTTACAGTGGTAGTAATCTTTAGGTTCTATGTCTTAAACTAAAGTCACAGTAAATACAGTATTAAATTTGTAATATTTTATAAACAAGTTACAATATCTCTGCAACTACTCAAGCTACACACAACTGTCAGTAACATTTTAATCATCTAGCTAAGAGTTTTTGTATAAGGCTAAGGAGTTCTGTCTAATTTACTTGGTTGTCGAAATACTTAGAAAAATGTGAAAATCATATCTATATAAATTAATATCATAAAAACAACAGTTAATATCTATTTACCTGCACTAAGCAGAGATCAAATATTAATGCAGTTGGGTCTGCTATTGTGTAAGCTTCAAGATGAAATATTTTAAAACCTTGTACATAGCATGTTTTTAGAGTTATTGATGCAAATATGAACAAAGCAATATTTGATGCCTAGAGGCATCAGTTGGAGTTAACTGCAGATGCACCTGGAGGTGTCACTTGGATGGATGTAATGAGTTAACTTGAAAATGCACTCACTGGAGGCTCTCCTTGCACTGGAAGATGCTGACATCTGTGCAGTCAAGGAAACTTGGTTCAGATCTGTGGAGAGCACCTTTGCCTTACCATATTTTACTTCATTCCACAATGTCCAACCCCCAAAATGAGAATGGAAAGACTAAGGGTGGTAGAGTCTCTATCTTCATTAAGGGGAGGCACACCTCCAGACTGGTTTGCCAGTATGATGCACTGGAATTACTCCAGGTGAAACTGACAGTTGGCAAGACACCAATCCAAGTTATAGCCAGCTACAGACCCCCCGCCATAATTTAGGGCACTCACTCCTCCTACCTGGACCTACTTGACTCAGTCAAGGTACCCCCTAACACCATGATCCTTGTTGACTTCAACTACCCCACCATAAACTGGGTGAACTATTCCTGCACTAATGCACTCACCCAATGATTCCTTGACGTCATCAACTTTAATGCACTAGACCAGTTTGTGTCATCCCCACAAGGGGAAATAACATTCCAGACTTGGTTCTCACCAAGATGGGCGACTGTTGTACTACTCCTATAGTTATGTTCTTCTCTGGCGAGATGAGATCATCGGTCTATCTCATTCAAAGTTTCTAACCCCAACCCCCTCAGCCATAACCAGATCAAGTGTTAAAGGCTCTAGCCAAGGCAAAGACCACAGATGCCATGGAACCTGATAATATCCCAGGCTGCATTCTGCACCATCTCCAGTAAGAACTAGCTTTGCCATTGAGCACCCTATTCAACTGCAGCCTAAGTACAGGCTTCATTCCAGCAGAGTGGAGAACTGCCATTGTCATCGCCTTGCACAAAGGTGATGCCACTACTGACCCTGGAAACTATCACCCATTAGCTTGACAAGTCTGATTTGTAAAGCCATGGAGCATATTATTACGGATCTCATAAACAAGGACATAGGCAATCTCCAAGCACTTAACCCCCAATCTCAAAGGCCCTGGATGAGGGAAAGTCAGTACATACAGCTTACCTTGACTTGGCCAAGGCCTTTGACACAACCCTGTTTATCTTTCTATGTTGGGCAAACTTCCAGGTCATTCAGGATTAGAATGTCTGAACATTTAAGTGACATCAGAAACATATGACTAATGCACTCTATAGATATGTATGGGATCATAAATCAGCAATATTTCATTTCTGTATTATTGACAAAATATGGGGTGATAGATCGAATAAGTTTGGGTGGCACAGTATTCTGAATGATAAAGAAAAAAGTTGGATAGTAAGGCTAGGGGCTCTTTTTTCCCTAGGTCTCAATGGACCACCTGTAGCGGGAATAATGTAGTATAAATAATATACAATGTTTGGATTACTAGGGATTTTTTCAGCATTTGTTATTGCTGTACCTTTAAATGCTTGATTGAATTGAAGTGCTGGGTGTATATATAGACTGTTTGCTAATTTAGATGGCAATCACTGATGAAGGCAAAGTTGCCGAAACCAGTTTGATTTATCATTATTTGGAATAAACAGAGTAATCACTCTTGGTGCTGGCCTCCATTCTTGACTTTGTGTTGGCTTTTTGGCCATTTGCACCTGCCTTACGTGTGGAGTTAGTTTTGGTTTTGATCACTTTGACACAATCCCCCACTCAGGCATCATTGAACAGCTAACGCAAGTTGGCATAAATCCCTATCTCATTAGCTGGGTGGCCAACTGGCTCACTGATAAGAACCACAAGGTCAAAGTAGGCAGCTCTGCCTCCGACAGCAGTCCTGTTAGTAGTGGTGTTCCCCAAGGAATCGGTCCTGCGACCCCTACTGTTTGGCATCTACTTCTCAGAGATCCAGGCAAAATCAAAGGGCCTGTGGCTGATCAAATTTGTGGATGACTATAAGTTGGGTGCAGTCATTGACTCCACAAATGATGTTAACATACTGCATGAGGGTTTCACAGCAACAAATGACCACTGCCAAAGTCATAGGCTTAAGTTAAACACAAAAAATGTATCATCATACCACTTGGCAAAAACACGGCCCCTACCGATTACCACATCAACAGCAACCCCAAAGCATACAACCTGTGGTGACAGACCTTGGTACTCAGGTTGACAACAATCTCACATTCGACCATCATGAAGTGGCAGTGGTGAGAAAAGCTTTTTACTTAGTTCATCTCACAAGTAAAGGGATTGCACCCAGAAAAAAGGAGATCATTACCTTTTTGTACTCCTCCCTCATTAAGCCAATAATGGAGTACAACTCCCCATTTGGTATGTTCCTCTCCAAACATGCACCAAATGGAAAGGCCACAGAAATACCTCTCAAAGAGAGTCCATGGCCTCCAACACCCATCCTAAGTGGACAGGCTCAAATCACTATCACTCTCCTCAGTATCGTGCACATTGGTCAGAGGTGATCTGTGTCTCACCTACAAGGCAATATCGGACCATGCCCTAGTAGAGATGCTACATATCAGTAAATCTAACTCCTTGTACATTACCAACTTGAAAGGCCTAAATCTAATATGCGACATCAACAAAACCTGCTGGAGAGACAGGTTTGTCTACCAGAGGCTGCCCTATCTCTGGAATAGTCTTCCAATATATGTCAGAGTACTCACTGACCATCTTCAAGTGCAACTTTGATGAGTGGATGGAAAACCACAAATTTGTTCCAGGGGTTCCACCTGTGTCCCTTACTGACAGGGGTGACAGGTGCTGACTGAGGTTTCTTTTTTGGGGATAACCTCTTGACATTTTTTATGTCAGTACTGATGAGCAGTTCAAAGAAATATTTAGTTTGTGATGTGGGTGTCAGGGCTGTTGTGTGTATTACTGTGCTGCCTGTAAAGTGGGACCACTGTTAGTTTGTTAGCATATATTGGACTATAGTCATGTAGGTATTATTTTTTGTCCTGTGTTTGTTGCTTATTATCACAGGTGATCATGACGGTGGAAGTGTGGGGCTCCTACCTCCTGATGTCAGAGTAATAGCAGATGCTGATGATGGTGGCCAAACACAGGCACAGTCAGTGTGTGCAGAGATTGAATCTGAGCCTGAAGTTGACATTCATCCATCCCCTGTAATTCCATCAGACACAAACGGTAGGCCTGCGCCAACCAGTCCAGTGAGTCCTCAGATATTGGACAGATGGAGGGTGAGACACTTGATCAGGGTAGTGTGGTTACTGTGGTTTCAGTGTATGCTGACTCTGGCTGTAGCCAGTGTGTGGGTGAAGTGCCATGAAGGAGGGCTGTTAGGGGTGCTTGGTGGAGGCTTGCTCTCCATTCTCCACCTGATCCAGGTGTGTCTTCCTGTGTCACGAGATGTATGTTTAGGGCCATCATGGAGGTGCAAGGCCATTCCAATAGGTCTTCTGGAGAAATGCTTAGGGTTTTAGATGTGGCACAGGCTAACATACGTGACTGCTTCCACCATGTTGCCATAGGGTTGTAGATATGGTACAGGATAACATGTGTGACTGCTTCCACCATGTTGCTTAATCAATGGATCAGATCAATGACATGCTGGAACATCTGTTTGTAGGGAGATGGCATTCACATGGGCATAGATCAGCCACATCATCTGATGTTAGCTAATGTGGCCATGCCCGGGATCATGCTCCTATAGTTGCACTACTTCTACTGCTCCATTAGTAGTTGAGGTGTCCACACCCAGATGTGGCAGTCTATGGGGTCCTGGTTCTGGGCATCCTCATTAGGGAAGCTCATCCAGCAGACAACAGTCATGTGACAAGTAGCAGCAGTGCATCTGAGTGTGGTAGTGGACATGCCAGTACAACTCCTGGCAGAGCCAGGTCTCATGGTAAGGTACAACAATGAAACTGCCACTACTACCATGCATGGCTCATACCTGTCCAACATACCAACACATAGAGCTAGCAGAGAGCTTGGCTGTGTTCATGCAGACACTCGCACACCAATTTCATTTAGAGGGCCCATAAAGACACACAAGCACAATAGTTAAATGGTTCAGCTGTGAAGCTTAAAGCTTATTCTGTCTCAGGCTATTTGTTACTTTATCCAAATATCTACCCATTTCTTTTTCTTACTTACATATACTCACTCACCTTTTGTGTCAATTCCTGCCCCCATACACACAACACCTTGTGCAAGTGATAAGTGTGCCATAGCCTTGCTTTCTATCTTTTGGATTCATGGGTACACAGGATTTGTTTCTGTTCTGAGGGGGCATAACTGACTTAGTGCTTAGTATACTTGTGTTTGTGATGTTATGCTAATTGTGCTTCTGACATATTTTGATCTCAGAAAGTTAGACAGTTGATAGTTTTTATTTTTAAGAATCTTCTGAGGGTTGTGAAGTCTTCTTCTCCTTTTGGATTTTTCCAGTTAGGAGTCAGCACAGCAGAACAACGGTCTGCAGAATGATTGGCAGTGGAGTTTTTATGGTGTTGAGTTGCCAGGCTGGGCCACAGAGATGCACACACACACACCTAGGGTCAATTTAGTGTGTCCAATCCACCTACAGCATGTCTTTGGGATGTGGGAGGAAACCGGAGTACCTGGAAGAAATTGACGTGGCCACAGAGAAGACATGCAGACTCTGCACAGAAGGCAGCCCAGGTGAGTGTTGAACCAGGGAACCTCTTGCTGTGAGGCAACAATGCTAACTGCTGCACCACTGCAGCCACCCCATCCTGAGGGCTGTGAACTGTGAAAATGAAATGTGTCTCATTACTTTCTAACTTCTCACTTTAATGATTCCAGTACAAAAGTATGAGGCCAAACTGAGGACATTCATTGACCATCGGTACTTTTGAGAGTTACAACTGTGTCCATCTTTGATGAGGCCCATTACTTGATAGAGAAGACATGTATTCACATAAGTCTCTGCTGCCACATTTTAAAGCCATTGCTGTACAAAACACCCACCTTTTACTTACATTACTACTTACATTACAAAGTAACAACATGCAAGGATATGCTATTCATTTGTATTATTACACAATTCTGTTTTAACACTCCAGGTTCATCACTTACCTTGTAAAGCCAGCAGTTGCTACAGTTTTAGTTCAGGGATGAGTCTTTCTGATGCTAGGAGTACACAGCCATTACATGGGTAGTTAAAGGTTGTGAGCATTGCCTGGCATCAATGTTGCTATATGTATGTGTGTAGGATGAAGGTTTTATCCCCTTAGGTGGTAAGTGAGAGTGCTATGCATTGCCTCTTAGCCAATGTGAGGGTGTATTGAGTATGCCTACGTCTGCAGCTGCTGGCTCCCCCTCTGACTCCTCACCTGTGACTGTGGTGACCGTGCCACTGGTGGTGGGATGTGTGTCCCTTCCCCTTGTTGATCCTGCTGAAAATGTTTTCTCAGGATGATGATGTGAAGTATGGTACACAGGGTGAAGAGTTCGGTAGATGTACATTACCTGTACTGTAGGGCTTCCCCAGCTGTACCTAGGTAGCAGAATCACGACTTCAGCAGCCCAAACATATACTCTTATGATATATCTGGTTTGAGCATGTACCTCAATATGGCATTCTTCAGCGTGTGTGAGCTCACTTCTAATGGGAGTCATTAGCCATGGTTTCAGTGCATAACCTGCATCCCACAGTAAATGAGTCTGTGGGATATCACCTCTTGTGAACATCTGATACAGCTGGGAGGTGTGCCAGATGTGAGCTGTGGTAACTACCTTGGTTGCAAGCATATACATTCAAGATGATTCCCTTAGCATTACACATGACTTGGCAGTTAATTGAGTGGAAACCCTTTCTATTTATGTAGATCCTTCTCTGTACCCCTGGTGGTGCCTTGATTTCTTTATGTGTACAATCTATGGTACACAGTATTTCAGGGAAGTGTGCTACAGGGTAGAACTCTTGCATAATTGTGACCCTGTCCTCAGGAGTATGGGGAAAATATATGCGGTCACTCGCATGTTGGAGCACAGCATGCAGGAACTGATGGAGGATACTGGATGTGGTGCCTGTGACACTCCTAGCATGCTCCCTGTTGGTCTCTGAAAGAATTTTAGCTACAGAAACTTAAGTGCTACACATACTTTTGTCTCCACTTATACTGGTTCCCCTCGGTTTGCCCTGGGTATGAGTTGAGGAAGACAGAGGTTGCAGAGTTCCTGTAGTGTGTCTCTGCCTACCCTGTAACACTCCACAATTTCCACCTCATACAGAAAAGTTAACTGGGGTTTGAAAACTCTTCTTCCTGGCCATGGTCTATAAACAGCAGCAGTAACTGCAACTCCTTTCCATGGCTGTATTCCAATGGGTTTTGGAATTTGCAGGGAAAACCAGCACTGAGTCTATATAGTTGTTTTATATCTTAATGAATAGCTCCTCCATCTTGGATTGGCTGATTAGCGTACAGTTCAGCTGCTTATGTTGAAATTAGTATACCACAGTGTTTACAGTGGTTGCACGGTTCTATACACTTTGTACAGCAGCTTACTGAATACAAAACAGTGTGCTACCATGTAGGGCTTATTGAATCTGCCCTCTAATGTATAATAAACTTGGTCTATATGCCAAACTGCACCAAAATCATTGTTAATACAACTTACTAGACAAGACAAAGTATGATTTTTATGAGCTTTTTTATGAGTCATTATCTTGTCCTTAATGTACTCTTGTTTTTCACCATATTTACCAAATCCCAGTTCAG
This sequence comes from Protopterus annectens, assembly GCF_019279795.1. Taxonomy (NCBI): domain Eukaryota; kingdom Metazoa; phylum Chordata; order Ceratodontiformes; family Protopteridae; genus Protopterus; species Protopterus annectens. Next base: position 1,694,828,925 of record NC_056744.1, on the reverse strand, counting down.
AGTGATCATTATTTTAAGAATATTTGTTTATATAAAAAAAAGTCACATATACATTCATCCATCCTCAACCCCTATGTATCTATATTTTATATACAGATAAATTAAAAAAAATGATATTTATTTAAATTTATATATATATATATATATAGAGATATATATATATATATATAGAGATATATATAGATATATATATATATATATATAGATATATATATATATATATATATATATATATATATATATATATGGGTCTACCTGAGATGGTCGACAAGCCATTTGATCGACTTTTATTTGGTCGACAGGCAGATTTTCCCCCCTCCCCAATGTTGTGCAACCCTGGAGTTGATATATATAGTTAGGGGGGGTGTGGGGGACAAAGCCCCCCACATAAAACTGCTTGTCGACCAAATGAACTGTCGACCAAATGAAAGTCGATCATTTGGCCTGTCGACCATGTGATAGGGATCCATATATATATATATATATAAACTTGGAAACTGCATCGGTCGACTAGCAGGTGATCGACTTGCAGTTTCCAAGTCAGCATAATGCCAAACCAAAAACGATAGACTCCGCTACAGTGAATGGGTAGTGTAGGTCGATATTTCAGATTTGACCTCATGTAGGGAGGTCACAGTTCAGTGAGGAACAGGGAATTAGCCCATTTCCTCACTGTAGTGCGATTGGTTTATTTAAAGTGTAGGGGTGTGGGGGTGCAGGGGACATAGTCCTCCTGCAAAATAGTACAACTAATGTACAGTTGACGGTTTAGTGCGAAAGGTACATTAATGTGCATGGCATAGGTGAACGACGTCACCTCCTGCTATATCATCCTCATTGAACCAGGAAGCTCGGGTATGCCTTTTCCAACATTCTGCCTTTTAGACATGTCGGAAATCGACATTTTCCATCGACGTTATAGTCATTCGATGAAACATATATATATATATATATATATATATATATATATATATATATATATATATATATATATATATATATATATATATATATATGGGTCCACTTCTGAATCTTGAAATACTGAAATGTTGAATTTCAGTACTTCAAGACCAGAATACCGAATGACCACAAACACAAAAATTCAAAATACTGACAATTGCAAATAACGGGAAAAAAAAAACAAAATAAAACTAAACATCCAACCCTCCCCCAAACTAAACAAAAACATAACTACAAAACACAAAATAAATAACAGTAACACACTTTTTGCAGAGTGGCAACCCCCCCACACCCCTGCTACTTATACCAACTCAGAAGTTGCACAAACCTACTTTTATGCACCCTACACTCCCATTACACACACACACACACACACACACACACACACACACACACACACACACCACCTACTTATCCTAGAGGCGATCTCTGCTTAACATACAAAGGCCATGTCAAACCCAGCACTGTTGGACATGCTGCACTTAAAGACATCCCAATCCCTCAGAGCCACACTCTCCAGGGATCTAAACCTTGTCATCACAATAAACAAAACATGCTGGAGGGATAGGTTCCTGACCCAGAGACTCCCCAGACTCTGGAATAGACTAGCCCATTTCTCTTTGGCCTCTTCAAAAGAAACCTTGATGGTTGTATGGGAGAAAGGAAACTCACCCCAAGGATCACGTCAGTCTCCCCTGCTAGACAGGAGTCCAGGAAGTAAATAGTGTGGGAAGAAATAGCCAGGGAATTGTTATGGCTAGGCTTGTATAGTTCAGTAAAATCCAAAAACAGCTTCAGGATAGAGGTACCAAGAGTGCAAAAGCAAAAGGCAAATAATCCTCGAAAATACACTAAGTACCACCAAGGCTCTGGAAGTCACAAATCCTTTATTGAAACACCCAGTCATGACAGTTATGTGCTTTCGGGTTACATCCGAACCCTTCATCAGACATAAAACCATTGCATATCCTATGCATTTAAATACTAAAAAAGGCGCCAAAACTTCACTACAAAACATTTCATCCCTAAATGATAATTTCGAACTTGGCCACTAGATGGCAGCAATAATACATATATTTAATTTTAAACCATTCTCTAGTTTGTTTGTGTCTTTCGGCTTTTCCCGGTTAGGAGTCGCCACAGTGGAACTCCAGTCCGCTAATGATTGTCAGTAGATTTTTACGTGCTGGCTTGCCGGGCCTAACACACACCGAAGGAACGCCCATTCACGCATGTCACTACACAGAAGACGCTCTGAGAATTGAATGGGCAACGTCTAACTGTGACCTCTAGTTAAAAACCAATAAATAGCCTTAGTATGGAAAATGAGAATATATGTATATGCGTGTATAAAAAAAAAAAAACAATAAAATCAACAGTGAAAATACATATTAAAAACATAAAAATATGAAGAAAGCACATGAGGACACATAAAAAACACATAACTATGCATATATATAAAAACACCAAAATGAATAAATAAAAAAATAAATAGATGCCTATATCTAGTATATATATAGTTCATATATTTCATCTCAGTGTTTTAAAGGTCTGTCCTTAAGGAATGGTTTAATCAATATCCTGTCATTTAAACCATTACCTTTGTCTGACTGCATCCTAATTGTCCATTTTATCTCTTCCTTCTCTGTGTAATTTTTAATGTTTCCTAGTCTATTACTATTTTTAACCAACTCAAGCACCATGAATCTAAACTTATGACTAAAGTCATGATCCAACACATGTTTTGCCAGTGCATTGGTCTCATCTTCACGGTTAATGGCATAAATATGCTTTCTTACTCTTTCTGTCAAGGTTCGGTTTGTTTTGCCTATACAGAAGCGTGTACATTTCATGCAGCTAGCTAAATAGACAAGATCTCTGGACTTGCAATCAGCATAATGTTTAAAATCATAGGTCCTGTTGGTGTCAGGGTGTGTAAAGTTATTAGAACCTAACATATAGGAGCTTATGTCCTTAAGGACAGACCTTTAAAACACTGAGATGAAATATATGAACTATATGTCCTTAAGGACAGACCTTTAAAACACTGAGATGAAATATATGAACTATATGTCCTTAAGGACAGACCTTTAAAACATGGAGATGAAATATATGAACTATATATATATATATATATATATATATATATATATATATATATATATACACACACACACACACACACACACACACACACACACACACACACACACACACACACACACACACACACACACATACATATTAGATATAGGCATCTATTTATTTATTATTTTTTTATTTTGGTGTTTTTTTTATATATATGCATATTTATGTGTTTTTTTGTGTGCCCTCATGTGCTTTTTTTCATATTTTTATGTTTTTTATATGCATTTTCACTGTTGATTTTATTGTGTTTTTTTATACACTCATATAAATATATTCTTATTTTGCATACTAAGGCTATTTATTGGTTTTTAACTAAAGAATGGTTTAAAATGAAATATATGTATTATCGCTGCCATCTACTGGCCAAGTTCAAAATGATCATTTAGGGATGAAATTTTTGTAATGAAGTTTTGGCGCCTTTTTTAGTATTTAAAATGCATAGGATAGTGCAATGGTTTTATGTCAGATGAAGGGTTTGGATGTAACCCGAAAGTGCTTACTGTCTTGACTGGTTGTTTCCATAAAAGATTTGCAACTTCCAGAGTCGTAGTGGTACTTGGTGTATTTTCGAGGATTATTTGCGCTAGGCTTGTATAGGCCCTAGGGCCGATAGCCTAGTACCAATCTATGAACCTAGAGAGAGAGAGAGATTTTTCATTGTGGCTTAGGATTCCTATTACATGAATGAACATTTCAAAGTTCGAATGTCATATGGTCGACACCATATGATCTAACTCTGAAAAGTACAAAGGCTAAATGTAATGGCGGGGTGCAGGGGGGCTTGCCTACTTCTCAGAGCATCAAGGTAAGTTTTTTTTTTTTGATGTTTTATTATATATTCGAAGTTTCAAACTTCGATCATATGTTGTCGCACATATGGGATTTGAAGTTTTGAAACTTCGAATATATAATATAGACTCATGGCTTATTATGACTAAAAGAGTCCTCAGTGACTGGTTCACTTACTCAGGTAGCAAATAAACACACAAGACATCGCAGCATAGCATTTTAAAAAGGTACTCATAAGTCTTAGAATAAAAACCATTCCTTAAGATGTGACAAGACCTACCTACTGAAACTAAGGTTTCATAGTTCTCTAACATCACTTCCTTATGAAGCTCCTTCTCTTGTTTTGTTAACATCTTCATCTCCTCTGCTGAGAAAGTAACAGCAACATCCTCAAAGGATTCTGGAGCCTGTAAAAGACACACAGCACACAGTTCATCTTTTCTTTTACTGCAACTGGTGTAAAATATTCTCTTTTCTTTTAATGTATTCAATGTAAATTGCATTATTATTTCAGCAGGGTAGCAGTGACATTTGTTACTAGAAGTGCAGTTAAAACAGTAAAACTAATCCGTCATTAACAAGTACAAATTTCCTTTCTACAATTATGCAAGTAACAATGCCTTCATTTTTGAGTTGAAAAATGTCCCTTGCTGCTATTTCTGTCTCTACACACATTAAGGTCAGCAGCAGGAGGGCACAGAGTTCCAGTTAAAGACCATGTTTAGAAAAAGACTGGGTGATCTAATTTAAGGAACAGGAAAACAGAAAGGAATGAGGGAAGCCTTGAAATGTGGAAAAAAGTGGGATCATAGCTGAGTAGGAATGAAAAGGTAGGAGCAGGGATAAGATGGAGAAGGCATGGGGCTGTGAGATAGTTGTAGAAACTACTGGAAGACAGCTGCAGAGTAATCAGAGGATGACTAACCATGGAGGATTACTTAAGAAATCTACAAGAAATGGTCCAAGATTACAGTCAAGATGTAGCAGGAACAAGATATCCTCTCTGGGGTGGTGGAGAAACTGATGGGTGAAATTAATAAAATTTAATGGCCAGTGGCAAAATGGATGGGATCCAAAGGCTAGAGGGAGTATGGAAACAGCTGGGTTAGAATATGTATAACAGCCGTGGGAGAGATAACCCAAAACCAATCATTTGCCAGTGCCTAATGTTACCTGCATTTGTGCAGGACTCAGCAGTATGCAGCAGGTAAGACTAGAGGCATACAGAATTACAATGCAGCAAGGCTCAGACAAAACTGTGGTCTAAAATATATTCGAAGAGGAATAGTCTGTCCAGATCAAGGGTTACATCAGTTAAATTTATGTTTGCTTCTGATAGAGCTGGTGGACTTCAGGTAGATATAAAAGACCCTAATGCACTTATTGAAGAGAGCAGAGGAAGACAGTATAAATACCACATTGGGTTTCCACTGAAAACAGGGTACTAGTCTTGTGGGAATAACCTGATCAACAAAGGATATATAAACAAAAAACAAAAGTAGTAAAAAATTATGCAACAAAAGTAGGGAGAACCACTATTCTGCAGTTTGGATATTGGTTCATTTAACAATAATCCACTACATGGTGTTGGCAAATGCAGGATTTACCCACAGATGGCACAATCTGATCAATAGGGTGAAGCCTGAGTGATTAAATAAAGCCAGCCATGGATAAATTCTGCACCACTCACACCCTGTCGATTATTGCTATTATACATGGAAACTTTTTAAGAAAAAAAAGTCTTAATTATTATTTATAAAATTATTGTATAAAAAGAATTCTGTGCTCTTCCATCTGCTTCTGTAGTCTGGGACGGCCAATATATGAACTGCATATGCTCTGTAAATGTGTACATATGATATTTGCATGGTTTTCTGACATATCATTGAGGAATATAGTCACTAAAGGAAAATGCCTGTTTTTGGAGGCAAGAGGCTTTTTTATTTATGTAGCTCTTTATCATTTTTATCAGGTTACAGGATATGCCATGCAGCTACTTGTACGGGTGCTCCTGGCACTAAAATTGTGAGGGTTTTTTTGTGAAACAGAAAACCATCAATTCTTCACAAGAGCAACACTTAATACACAATACAAAAAGCAGTTAAGCTGTCATTTAATGAATTTTCACACATTTCTGTAGTGCCTTATGTAAGAATCAAGCATAACTACTGTAGAACAGTGTGTGTGTGCTGTATCATTAAGAAGCATATCAAGGACTGACCATGCATATATAAACAGCAAGCACGTGCTATACTCAGTGCTATTTTGAAAGTGCAGCCAGAGAGTGAGCATGTATGAATGAATGTAGCTAGTTTGTATATACGTTACCCAAGTTAAAGTTTATAAGCTTCAATCGTGACGTGTTTGTACATAATAAAGCTGCTTGAACAGAACCCAAAAAAGACTCGTCTATTACATCCCGACTAGACGAGCAACATGTCAGAACCGGGACTCCAGAGACTGACATTCAGAGCTACGAGGTGCAGAGATAACAGTGAAGGCAAACTAAGAGAAACGAGCACAGAAAAGGGCCAGAAAAGAACCAAAGGTAATGAAAACTTGCACAAACTGTTCATTTTATGAAAAAGATAAAATGGAGCATTACAAGGCACGAACCGCATTATTAGACAAGCAAGAGGCATAAAACATTTATTAATTAAAAGGAATGGTTAAGATTAAGATATCTGATAAAACAATTATGAGAAAAGCAGAACGAGTATGTTTAAAGCAAAATGGGCATGTTTAGAGTGAAATGTGCACAAGAAAATCACAATGGGAAAAGAAATTAAATGAGCAAAACAAATATAACAAGGACAAAAAGGACACATTAAGCATAAATAAAGCAAGGCGATGGCATGTGTTTTGGCATAACTACAACTTTGTATTGTATCGAGGACATAACTAGAGTTAGTTGAAGTATCTCAAAGTGTGCAAAAGTGCTTACAGTGTGTGCTTATTACTGTGAATGTATTCCAAAGAGTCTGTGTGCAAAGTGCAACTATTTTGTGAAGTACAGTCAAAACACAGTAATTTTAAAACGTTTCTTGTGCTGGGTGCATCTATTCACAGAGTGCCACCATTACAGAGTGTTTCTTGCACTGTAAAGCATTATCTAGTAAGGTACCACCATTCTGGGGAAGTTTCAGTGTGCTGTGTATTGTTATTCGCAAAGTGCAGTTACTTTGAAATGTTTCTTACTCTGAGCTTCTTCTGCCTAGTTCATTTGCACAGTGCAGTTATTTGAAATGTTTCTTACATTGTTTAGAGTTAAGTTCTTGCAGTACAGCAATTTCAAGAGTATTACAGTACCCAAGAGACTTATTTCACAAAGTTCAGTTATTTAGAGGCTTGTTGTGCTATTGGACAAAGTTACAAATACTGGCATAAATTTCTGGCATATGTGTATCTGTGTGTGTTCATGCATATTTGTGAAACCCTTCACTGGCATGTGTTAATATGAAACCAAATAGCGAAGAAACAATATATAATTAATATGGCATATGGATTTTGAAAACACTCACCACTTGTATTTGATCAGCATATTGCAGAGAATTGGAGAATATCTGAGCAAGAGTACAATATTTTATACAAGCAGCTTATTCTGACAAAGATGCATGCACCAGGGCATTCATTTTGCTAAACCTAGCTGGGTCAAAGGCCATTGAAAGAGCATTCATTTGTGTATGCACCAGCAGTATAGGAGGGAGAAGGTGAAAATTGTCATATTGCTGTGCATGCCGAATCAAGGGAAGACCCCCAAGTGTTTGAAGCACAAATTCAGGGAAATGTGCAACCCCCAGATGAATATTACATTAGAGAGGCATTTGTTTTACACAAGAGATTAGAAACTGGGGAAACTTGTTCAGCTTGTATTACTGACCTAAGAAACAAAGCTAAAATGTGTCAGTTTGGTGACTTAAAAGATGAGTTAATAAAGGACAGACTTGTGTGTGGTATTAATAGTGCTACTGCGAGAAAGATTTTGCTTTGTGGTAGTGATTTAACATTGCGTAAAGCCATACTGAGATTTGTCAAATCCACGAAGTTACAGAAAGGCAAACAAGTATGCTTGCAAGTGACAAGAGCATGGTCTCAGCAGGCTCCAGAACAAATGTATATAGCATGCAACACATGGCAAACAGAAGCAGGCCTAAGCACATGACAGCCACAGCCCCTGATGGTTCACCAGGGGAACCATGTAGTTTTCCAGCAAGTTCTAAGAAATGAGTATATTCAGTGCAGTACAGGAGTGAATCAGCAAAACCAAAATCCAGCTTTATTGTTAACTGTCACAATTGTGGTGCCAATCATGACTCCAAAAGAGAGATGCTTAGCATTTGGTTAGCATCGTCACAAGTGTAAAAAATTTAATCATTTTCAAAAATTTTGCAAATCATGTAAATCCCAAAGAGTTGTAAAGAAGGGTCACTCAAAAAAGCAAATTGATCAAGTAGACTGCAACTCCACTTTCTATGTAGATGATCCATCAGTAACTGGTGAAAAGACTGGCATGGTGAATTTGTCGGCAAAGAATGAAGTGTTTTGTACTGTCCAGATCAATGGTAAATCCACTGAGCTCAAAGTAGACACTGGTTCAAAGCGCAATGTTATATCGACAGACACATTCGCTAAGGTGAGAACTAATGAACAACTCAATGTGGCTAGTAGTGTGAAACGTGCTGCTTATGGAGGTGAAGAAATTCAAACTGAAGGCTCAGCAGTGCTTTCTTGTTATTTGGCTAGGAACTGTTACAGCTTGTTATTCTATGTAGTTCATAGACCTGTGCAGTCATCATTGGGTCTTAGACAGTTGGAGAATGAATCAGCTTTCTTTTCCCAAAGAAGTTCATCATACAAGTGCATTTCCTAGTTTCAATTGTTTTGAAGCCATTTTCTCATAGTATGCTGATGTTTTCAGTGTCAAGTTTGGCAAACTTCCAGTTGTGTTACTCTATGAAGTTAGACTTAGAGGTCAATCCAGTAATCAGACCAGCAAGAAAAGCTCTGATAGCTATGCAGGAAAATGTCAAAGCTCACTTGGTTAAAATAGTGCTGCATGGTGTAATTTGTCCAGATACAGAACCAACTGAATGGGTGGCGTCTATAGTAGCAGCTCACAAAAATGTCTCAGACAACATGAGAATATGTACTGACCAAAGAGATTTGAACAATGCAGTGAAGAGACTGCATCATCCAATGCATACAGTCGAAGAGGCTGCATCTCCAATACCGAATGCCACTGTTTTTTCTGTCTTGGATGCAAAATGTTCAGTTTGGCAAGTGATTCTTGATCGCAAATCCTCATTACCAACTACTTTCAGTACCCCATTTGGCAGATAGAGATTCCTGAGGATGCCATTTGGAATAAATTCTGCAAGTAAAGTCTTCCAGCGTGGAATACAGCAAATTTTTTCAGGTTATCCTGTGCCATAATAGTAGATGATTTATTGGTTGGAGGTATTGGTTGGAGGCAATGGTGAAGCAGAGCATGACATAAACCTCAGGAAAGTTCTAGACAGAGCACGTGAAGTCAGCTTAAAGCTCAATCTTCTGAAGTGCAAATTCAGACTACCAGAGTTACATATATAGGTCATTTATTTACCATCACTGTCTTATGACCAGACATATCCAAGCAAGCAGCTATTCCTGAAATGTCAGTACCAGATAACATTCAAGCTCTACAGAGTTTCCTTGGCATGGTCAACTATTTAGGTAAGTTCATACCAGACTTCAGCAAGTTGACAGCACCTTTAAGAAAGCTGATGTGAAAAATGGCAAAGGGTCTTAGTTGGAACAGCACCAGAAGGCATTTGAAGACCTTAAGCAGAAAACTGCCATCACACCTACATTAAGATACTATGACGTCAATAAACCAGTCACTCTTTCCTGTAATGCTTCAAAATTTGGCCTTGGTGCAGTTATTCTTCAGGAAGGCAGACCAGTAGCCTAAGCATCTAGGACACTTACCAAAACTGAAATGCAATATACACAAATTGAGAAAGAACTTTTGGCAACAGTATCTGCATGTTCAAAGTTTCGTGATTATATCTATGGTCAAACTATTCAGATAGATACTGATCACAATCCTCTAGTTACTATTCTAAAGAAGCCTATGCATTCAGCTCCAGCAAGACTACAAATAATGAAGCTCTTATTGCAAAACTACAACTTCAAAATGATCTATACAAAAGCCAAACTTCTTTATCTGGCTGATACCTTATCAAGATTGCCCAGAAATACAATGGAACAGCTTGACACAGAGAATTTTGACTTTGACGTAATGACAGTGTGTAACTTTTCTACCATGAGACTTTATGAGCTGAGAGATCATAAAAAGACTGATCCAATTTTGCAAAAGCTCAAATCATGACATTAATGCTGGATGGCCGTCAAACCAATCTAGTGTACCACCTGAAGCGCAAACCTATTTTCCTTACAGAGATGAGATGTTGATGGAAGATGGCATTATTTTCAAAGGTCCTAAAATTGTTGTTTCTGCTTCCTTACAACATGAATATATAGACATTTTGCATTGTGGTCACCCAGGTTTTGAATCTGCCAAAAGAATGATGAGAGAA
>NC_056744.1:1694815831-1694817950 GCF_019279795.1 Protopterus annectens | reverse complement strand
ACGACATGTGTTTCAGCAAAGTGCGGTGTTTTGGCATAACTAAGACTTTGTATTGTATCGAGGACATAACTAGAGTTAGTTGAAGTATCTCAAAGTGTGCAAAAGTGCTTACAGTGTGTGCTTATTACTGTGAATGTATTCCAAAGAGTTTACTTGAGTGCAAAGTGCACTATTTTGTAAAGTACAGTCAAAATACAGTCATTTCAAAAAGTTTCTTGTGCTGGGTGCATCTTTTAGTGCCACCATTACAGAGTGTTTCTTGCACTGTAAAGAATTATCTAGTAAGGTATTGCCATTCTGGGGAAGTTTCAGTGTGCTGTGTACTGTTATTCGCAAAGTGCAGTTACTTTGAAATGTTTCTTACTCTGAGCCTCTTCTGCCTAGTTCATTTGCACAGTGCAGTTATTTGAAATGTTTCTTACACTGATAAGAGGGGAGTTCTTGCAGTAGAGCAATTTTAAGAGTATTACAGTACCCAAGAGACTTATTTCACAAAGTTCAGTTATTTAGGGGCTTGTTGTGCTATTGGGCAAAGTTACAAATACTGGCATAAATTTCTGGCATATGTGTATCTGTGTGTGTTTGTGCATATTTGCGAAACCCTTCACTGGCATGTGTTAATATGGCAGATGGATTTTGAAAGTCCTCACCACTTGTATTTGATCAGAATATTGCAGAGAACTGGAGAATATCTGAGCAAGAGTATGATATGTTTATACAAGCAGCTTATTCTGACAAAGATGCACGCACCAGGGCGTTCATTTTACTAAACCTAGCTGGGTCAGAGGCCATTGAAAGAGCGTTCATTTGTGTATGCACCAGCAGTATAGGAGAGAGAAGGTGAAAACTGTCATATTGCTGTGCATGCCGAATCAAGGGAAGACCCCAAATGTTTGAAGCACAAATTCAGGGAAATGTGCAACCCCCAGATGAATATTACACTAGAGAGGCATTTGTTTTACACAAGAGATCAGAAACCAGGGGAAACTTGTTCAGCTTATATTACTGACCTAAGAAACAAAGCTAAAATGTGTCGGTTTGGTGACATAAAAGATGAGTTAATAAAGGACAGGCTTGTGTGTGGTATTAACAGTGCTGCTGTGAGAAAGATTTTGCTTTGTGACAGTGATTTAACAGAGTAAAGCCACTGAGATTTGTCAAATCCATGAAGTTACAGAAAGGCAAACAAGTATGCTTGCAAGTGACAAGAGCATGGTTTCAGCAGGCTCCAGAGCAAATGTAGATAGGATGCAACACATGGCAAACAGAAGCAGGCCTAAGCACATGGCAGCCACAGCCCCTGATGGTTCACCAGGGAAACCATGTAGTTTTCCAGCAAGTTCTAAGAAAGGAGCATGTTCAGTGCAGTACAGGTGTGAATCAGCAAAATCCAAATCCAGTTTTATTGTTAACTGTCACAATTGTGGTGCCAATCATGACTCTAAGAGAGAGATGCTTAGCATTTGGTTAGCAATGTCAGAAGTGTAAAAAATTGAATCATTTTCAAAAATTTTGCAAATCATGTAAATCCCAAAGAGTTGTAAAGAAGGGTCACTCAAAAAAGCAAATTGATGGTTGGGCGTGGCCAAGGATGAACACAGGATAGCAGCAGATTTCTTCAGCTCCACCAATTTCATTACACTGACAGGAATTAATTACTTAAAAAATTAATTTTTGAAGTAATTTTCTTTCTAAATATGTTTGTTTTATATAGTTCTTGAACTATATCTAAAAAAGAAAGGAAATCTTAACAATATTCCTGTCAGAAATCACTTTGGAAATTTTCCTGTCAGTTTATCAGTCTGAAATGAGTTCCAGTAAGACAAATTCTCAAGACTCCAGCATCAAGAAAGAACTTCAGTCTCTGATAATTATAATCCAGCAACTTACTGCTAAGATGGATAAAATGGATACTAAAATAGACACCTTCATAGAAAAACTACTAAACAAATAGACTTGTTACATATAGACCTGCAACAACAGAAGATCCAGATGACAGGCATAGAAGAAGCTGTGAATGACATGGAAAATAGAATACAAGAAGAGGAAATCAACATTGAGTTTCTGCTGAAACAAAATACACATTTACAAACAAAGCTGGATGACCTGGAAAACAGAT
>NC_056744.1:1694793331-1694810831 GCF_019279795.1 Protopterus annectens | reverse complement strand
GATTGAAGACAATCATTCCCGGCATTATAGATATAGATCAGACAGGCTTCATTGTAAATAGAAATACTTTTGATAATATAAGAAGAACTTTAACATTAATAGATTTTGCAAATAGGAAAAGAAAGATTTAACACTTATTAGTCTTGATATAAGTTCAGCATTTGATTCAGTAAGTTGGGACTATCTGTTTACCTTAATGAAGTGCACAAACTTCTCAGATGCATTTGTAAATCTAATTGAGCATTTATACAAAGGAACGTTGGCTTATATTAAGGTAGGAACATATGTTTCACAAAAATACCCATTCTTAAAGGTACAAAACAAGGATGTCCACTTTCTCCACTATTATTCACTTTAGTAATGGAGCCTTGGGCTAATTTGATCAGAAACAGTACTGACATAGAGGGTTTTGAAATAGATAAAAATACAACATCCAAAATTCAACTTTTTGCAGATGATGTTCTAATTACATCAGCAGGATCTAATTCTTCTATGCAGTCTCTATTTGATAACATGATGAATTTTAAAAGTATTTCTGGTTTAATATTCAATGAAGAAAAAACTAAAATACTAGCTATATATACAGGAAAAATATTCTCATTAGTGATTTTACTAAATATGTACCCAATTCAGGTCAGATAACTTATTTAGGTATAATACTATCTAAAGATATTAAATCTATTATATATAATAATTATAATACCTGTTTTCTTAATATACAAAATCTTTTAATACCTGGAATAATATGTTTTTCTATGGAGGAGAGACTTATAATTATTAAAATGATAATATTCCCCAAGATTTTATACTTAATACAATCAATAATACTTCCACCTACAAAAACAATTATCAAGAAACTGAATACACTAATGTTAAATTTCCTATGGGCACTTAATAGACCTAGGATTGCATTAAAGAAACATACTAATAGCTGGTCTCAAGGGGGTATTTCTTTTCCAGACTTTAATTTATATACTATCTCTTCTATTGTAAAAGTTATTACTTTATTAATAGATCAGTCATATGTCGCAAAATGGAAAGATTATTGGGAGCTAATTAGTATGCACTTCATGAAAATCTCCTTAACACATAAAAATATGATTGTAAATAACTCCATGTTATGGTTACTAAAGGAATTTTGTACTTCACCTATTACACCTAAACATATGGTTTGTTACCCATTAAATATTATTATTAGTTATTGTAACTTTATATTCATGCACCCTAAGTATAGGGAATGGAATTTTATTGTATTCCTATAATGTATACTCAGGGTATGCTTTTGTCATCTACTTCTGAAGGAACTCATTTAGCTATAGATAATGATCTAAAGTACTGGTATCAGTTGATATCTGATAATAAAGTTAAAATCTAGATTTTTAAAACAAGAATTTGATCTAAGAGAAACTTGCTGGTTAGAGGTTCAGACCTTTAGACAACATCTCATTAATAAAATAGATCTAATGTCTATAACAGTTAAAGAATCTATTCCAACACTGATTGATTACTTGATATTAAATTTACAACATAAAGTTTCTGATAAAGGTAAACTTTCATACATACATAAAATTATCAGACAAGAAACTTTTTACAGTGTAGATTCATACTGGAATTATTTCACTTCTATTAATGGGGACCCACCAAATCAACAAGATAAACAATATATATTGGAATCTGCTTATAGAACTACGTCTTCAATTGTCTGGAGACTTTATACATGGACATTTTTACATAGATCTTTTTATACACCTTTGATGATGAATAAAACAAATAATAAAGATAATTTATGTAAGAGATGTAATGTAGAAATTAATGCTGACTGGGCTCATATGTTTTATGACTGTATAAAATTGAAAGAATACTGGAAGTCAATTAATGAATTTTTGCAGGCTCTTTTTACAGATAATTTCATTATTTCTAAATCTCTTATATTATTCAACACACCTGTACCTCAAAGTGTTAAAAAGGTCAAGCTTCCCTTGTTATGGTCTATTCTAGCAGTGGCTAGGAAAATAATAACTAGAAATTGGATTTCAGATACACCTCCTTCGTTCAATCAATTTAAAATGTTATGAATATAGTGTGCCATATGGAAATAAACACAATTAGGACAAGAACAAATAGAAAAACATCTTATTATATTGTATGGGATAATTTACAAAATTTGTTAAAAAAATTTTAATTTCAATAGCATGGTATTTTAGTTTAATTAATTGATCTGATTGTAGTGGATGTCTTTGTAAATACTTTAGTTGTTTTGTTGAATGTTATAATAATACCTATTTTTAATTACTTGTATAAAATTGTTATGATATTTCTCTTATATGTTAAAACAATAAACCTGTTTTAAAAAAAAAAAAGCAAATTGATCAAGTAGACTGCAACTCCACTTTCTATGTAGATGATCCATCAGTAACTGGTGAAAAGACTGACGTGGTGAATTTGTTGGCAAAGAATGAAGTGTTTTGTACTGTCCAGATCAACGGTAAATCCACTGAGCTCAAAGTAGACACTGGTTCAAAGCGCAATGTTATATCGGCAGACACATTCGCTAAGGTGAGAACTAATGAACAACTCAATGCGGCTAGTAGTGTGAAACGTGCTGCTTATGGAGGTGAAGAAATTCAAACTGAAGGCTCAGCAGTGCTTTCTTGTTATTTGGCTAGGAACTGTTACAGCTTGTTATTCTATGTAGTTCATAGACCTGTGCAGTCATTATTGGGTCTTAGACAGCTGGAGAATGAATCAGCTTTCTTTTACCAAAGAAGTTCATCATACAAGCACATATCCTAGTCCCAATTTTTTTGAAGCCATTTTCTCATAGTATGCTGATGTTTTCAAATGTCAAGTTTGACAAACTTCCAGTTGTGTTTTCTATGAAGTTAGACCTAGAGGTCAATCCAGTAATCAGACCAGCAAGAAAAGTTCTGACAGCTATGCAGGAAAATGTCAAAGCTCACTTGGATAAAATGGTGCAGCAAGGTGTAATTTGTCCAGTTACAGAACCAACTGAATGGGTGTCGTCTATAGTAGCAGCTCACAAAAATGTCTCAGACAACATGAGAATATGTACTGACCCAAGAGATTTGAACAAAGTAGTGAAGAGACTGCATCATCCAATGCATACAGTCGAAGAGGCTGCATCTCTAATACCGGATGCCACTGTTTTTTCTGTCTTGGATGCAAAAAGTTCATTTTGGTGATGCTTGATCGCAAATCCTCATTACTAACTACTTTCAGTACCCCATTTGGCAGATATAGATTCCTAAGGATGCCATTTGGAATAAATTCTGCAAGTAAAGTCTTCCAGCGTGCAATGGAGCAAATTTTTTCAGGTTATCCTGCGCCATAATAGTAGATGATTTATTGGTTGGAGGCAATGGTGAAGCACAGCATGACAGAAACCTTAAGAAAGTTCTAGACAGAGCATGTGAAGTCAGCTTAAAGCTCAATCTTCTGAAGTGCAAATTCAGACTACCAGAAGTTACATATGTAGGTCATTTATTTACCATCACTGACTTATGACCAGACATATCCAAGCAAGCAGCTATTCCTGAAATGTCAGTACCAGATAATATTCAAGCTCTACAGAGTTTCCTTGGCATGGTCAACTATTTAGGCAAGTTCATACCAGACTTCAGCAAGTTGATAGCACCTTTAAGAGAGCTGATGTGAAAAAATGGCAAAGGGTCTTGGTTGGAACAGCACCAGAAGGCATTTGAAGACCTTAAGCAGAAAACTGCCACCCTACCTACATTAAGATACTATGATGTCAATAAACCAGTCACCTCTTTCCTGTGATGCTTCAAAATTTGGCCTTGGTGCAGTTCTTCTTCAGGAAGGCAGACCAGTAGCCTATGCATCTAGAACACTTACCAAAACTGAAATGCAGTATACTCAAACTGAGAAAGAACTTTTGGCAGTAGTATCTGCATGTTCAAAGTTTTGTGATTATATCTATGGTCGAGCTACTCAGATTGAAACTGATCACCATCCTCTAGTTACTATTCTAAAGAAGCCTATGCATTCAGCTCCAGCAAGATTACAAAGAATGATGCTCATATTGCACAACTACAACTTCAAAATGGTCTATACAAAAGGCAAACTTCTTTATCTGTCTGATATCTTATCAAGCTTCCCAGAAATACAATGGAACAGCTTGACTCAGAGAATTTTGACTTTGACGTAATGACAGCGTGTAACTTTTCTACCATGAGACTTGATGAGCTGAGAGATCATACAAAGACTGATGCAATTTTGCAAAAGCTCAACCACTACATTAATGTTGGATGGCCGTGAAACCAATTGACTGTATCACCTGAAGTGCAAATCTATTTTCCTTACAGAGATGAGATGTTGATGGAAGATGGCATTATTTTCAAAGGTCCTAAAATTGTTGTTTCTGCTTCCTTACAACATGAATATATACAGATTTTGCATTGTGGTCACCCAGGTTCTGAATCGACCAAAAGAAGGATGAGAGAACTAGTATTTTGGCCTTCATTAGTGAAAGACATTGATAAAGTACTTTCGTTTTGTTCAGTATACAATGGTACTAAACCGCATTTGCAAAGAGAACCACTTCAGTTAAGTCATGTTCCTGAAAGTACAGTTGTGTACACTTACCATAAATGTAGAAGTTAGAGTGTGTTCACTGTTGCAGTCATCACACTTGGGTTATCTGCCTGCAGGTAGCCCTCAGTCAGCCTGAATACCAGAGTCTTAGGATTTCTGCTTCGGATGCTGTCGCTTCTTACATGATGTCAGGTCGCCAGGGGTATAAACAGGCAGCCAACACCATTACATCAGTTGTTCTTGCCCCAAATGTCAGGAGCCCCCAAATAGGAAGCTAGTATATGGTGGGAACACTATCAGTAAAAAGTAAATACCAATGCCATTAGGAATCGCCATAGAGAGGAGAGGTAGAAAGATAGAGAAAGCCAGGGGGCTGGTGGGAGGGAGACCAGGACTGCAACAGTGAATACACTCGAACATCTACATTTAAGTGTATGTGGTAGCGTTGTCACCTAGTCCTGTTGTCCTCTTATAGAGAGTTAGCTGCTTCTTCTGCGGAACATGGCGTACAAAGTACCTTCATTGAAGGATTGCGCATCAGAAGCTTCGGGCAACTGCGTGAAAAAATCTACTGCCAAGCGGACTGGGAGTGGAGCCCTGTGGAGCCCTCTAACGGGAAAAACCGAAGACACAACAACAACACAACTGTACTATGTTCTTCGTGTTTCACTGTTGCATTCTTCACACTTGGGTTGATTCCCAAAGCTGAGGAAGGGTGGAGGCAGTCAAGAAGTGTTAGTGCTGGCTAGTAGGCCTTGCAAGACTGCTGTAGCAAATCCAGCTCTGGATTTAGAAAAGATTGGTAAGTGGTAATGCTTGGTGAAGGTGTGTACAGAGCTCCAAGTTGCAGCTTCCTGAATGTTCCTAGTAGGGACTCCCCTGAGGAATGCTGTAGAGCTGGAAGTAGCCCTAGTGGAATGAGGTCTGATCCCCTGTGGGGTAGGTTTTCCATGGTGCTTGTAGCAGAAATTGATGCAGTGTGCTATCCATTTGGAAATAGCTTGCTTTGAAATGGCCTTACCCTCTTGCCCCTGTAGCAAAGCTGACTAGCAGCTGGTCATATTTTCTGAAAGGTTTAGTCCTCTCAAGGTAGAACCTGAGCTGTCTGTGCACGTCCAATGAGTGCAGAACCCTTTTCCCTTTATTCTGAGGGTTAGGGAAGAAGGTTGGCAAATAGATGGATTGGTTTAGAGCCACACTAGACACCACCTTAGGCATAAAGGATGGGTTAGTCTTGAGGGAAACCCTGTCAGCATGGAAAACAATGAAGGGTTCCACAGCCATTAGTGCCTGTAACTCCGACACTCTTCTAGCTGAAGTTATGGCTAAAAGTTTTCCAAGAGAGAAATTTTAACTCTGCTGAGGCTGCAGGTTCAAAAGGGGGAAGCGTGAGCTTTTACAGTACAAAGTTAAGGTCCCAAGCAGGGTTGGGTGCTCTCCTAGGGGAACTTAAGTTGTTAGCCACTCTCAGGAACTGTTTGATGAGAGGGTGAGAAAATAAAGGTGGTTCAGTATTATAATGAGCTGAGATGGCAGTGGCATGAATCTTAATGGAGTAGAAGGATAGGCCTCTGTGGAGTAGTTCTGCTAGGCAATAGAGGATTAGTAGTAAGGAGTGCGCTGTTGTGGCCTTCCCTTGAGACAGATTCCAAGAACAATATCTTTTCCACTTTTCAGCATAGGATTTCCTAGTACTAGGCCTTCTGGCTTCAAGAATGATCTCCAGCACCTGTTTGCTGAGTGTTGCTGCAGGTGTATTCAATGGATAAGCCAGGTTGCAAGGTTTAGGGATTGCAATTGTGGATGCAAAACCTGACCCTCCTCCTGAGACAGCAGGGTAGGAGTCTGTTGAAGGTGCCAGGGTGGCACTGTTGTCAGACTGCGCAATAGTGGGTACCAGTGCTGGCGTGGCCAGTCTGGGCCAATAAGAATTGCCCTTGGCCTGTCCTATTTTATCTTGAGTAGTACTTTTGAGATGAGGGGGCAGAGGGGGAAAGGCATAAATTGAGAGGTTTTCCCATTGAAAGGATAGGGCATCCACCTTCCAGGCCCTGCTGTGAGAGTTCCTGGTGCAGAATTTGCTCAACTGGTGGTTCTCTGGGGAGGCAAATAGGTCCACCTTCGGTGTCTCCCACCTCTGGATCAGAAGGTTGAAGGTGTTGGGCTCCAATTTCCACTCATGTGGGTCTAAGAGATTTCTGCTTAAGTCCAAAAACACACCAACAGTCAGGTTCCACCAACGTTCTTTATTCCATCAACGATCTGGTACCTCGGCTATTCGCCTTCAAAGGATCACATTACAGGTTTCAAAATGAACTCCTTTTATACTCTTTAACTAATTGATTAATTAGTAAGTTAATTCAAAATTTTAAAGTGATCTCTATATATAGAAATATGACATTTACTTATTTAGTCTATTTAAATTATTTTAAACCAATTATATTATAAACCATTTATACTTTTATAATATAACCCTTCAGCACATACAAAATTCATTAGATATACAAATATATGTAGAAAAATTACTAATTCAAAAAAATAAATATACATATAACAAACTTAATTGTTTAGTTATGTACAAATATTATTAAAATTGAATCCATATTAATAATGAAATGCTTGGCAACCGGACTAATAGAATTTAGATTTCTTATGTCCTTTAGGTGTTCTAAAATTCTAATTTTTATCATTCTTTTAGTTTGTCCTATATACCAAATGTCCTTGCATGAACAACCTAATATATATACTACACTGGTAGACTTACAGTTAAAAAAATATTTCGGAATACGCGATATATTATTAATAACTTCAAAATTACTCACCCTATTGCATATGCTACATGAGCCACATGCAAAAGTGCCCACCCTAATAGGTGTAGATTCAATATGCTGTAAGAGATTGTTATTTAGAATTTCTCTCAAATTTTTTCCCCTTTTGAATGAAAAATTAACATAATTAGGGAATAGCTCACCAATATTATCATCTTCACAAATTATGTACCAAAATTTTCTAACTGCTGAGACTAATATATCAGAAAAGGGAGAAAATTAGAATACTTGTTCAGCATTATTCCTTACACCAATTTCCCTTTTATTGAAATAGGTTGTGATGTTATCCCTACTACTTTTTAATCTTATATTATTTGTCACACTATCCCTACATTTCTGCTTAAGTCATCTGCCAGTGAATTTTGTTTGCCTGGCAGGAATTGAGCTTGTAGATGCACATGTTTGCTCAAGGCTGTGTTCCACAGGGCCATGGCTAACCTGCAGATTGGGTAAGAATTGGTTCCCCCCTGCTTGTGTATGTATCACATAACTGTGGTGTTGTGTGTTTTTATAAGCAGTTGTCCTGGAAGGATTAGGTATTTGAAGGCTGTCAGAGCATTCTGTACAGCTAGCATCTCTTTTTGATTGATGTGCAGGAGAATCTGAGCTGGGCCCCAGTGGCCCTGGATGCATTTGCCTGCCATATGAACCTCCAATGCGTAGTCTGTTGTCAGGGTTTGGGTGGCGAGGGGTTGAGTGAAAAGCAGTCCCTTGTTGTGGTTGCATGCTTCTGCAAAACAAAAGAACTCTGCCCTTAGGCAAGGTATGATTGGAATGACCATTTCCAGGTCCTGAGATGCTGGCACCAAAGACTTAAGTACCACTGAAGTTTCCTCATATGCAGTCTTGGATACAGAATTAGCAGAATACATGAGGCCATGAACCCTAGGGCTTGCAGTATTTTTCTTGCAGATAGCTGGGTTCAAGTGGCCATTTGTTTGAAGTAGTTCGTTAGATAGACCTGTTTTTCTGAAGTGAGAAATGCCATCTGGGAAGTTGTGTCCAAGCTTGCTCCCAGGAATACAATCTTTTGACTGGGCACCAGTTGTGATTTATTTCTGTTGATGGTATAGTTGTGATTTCTTTCTGTTGATGGTATACCCCAATGAAGAGAGAAGGCTTTTTGCAAATGCCAGGTGCTGATGTAGCAATTCCTCACTGTCCACCTGAATCAGGCAGTCATACAAGTGTGGGAAAATTTGGATACTTCTCTGCCTGCAGTATGCAATGGCTGGAGCCAGGCACTTTTTGAATACTCTGGGTCCAGTAGATAAGCCAAAGGGAAGTGCAGAGAACAGAGAGTGCATAGAGCCTGCCCTGAAACATAGATATTTTCTGCATGACTCCCTTATGGGGATGTGCTGATAAGCTTCTTTTAAGTCTAGACCGACTAACCAGGCATCCTTGGCTAGCATACGGAGAAGCTGCTGCAGGGTAAGCATCTTGAATTTTGGGACCACCAGAAAGGAGGTGAGAGTTGATATTTCCAAGATCGGGCTCCAAGAGCCCTCTTTTCTGGGCACCAGGAAATGTCTGGAGTAGAAACCCTGGCCCCTTTGTTCTACTGGAACAGGTTGAATAGCTCTGATATTGAGCAGAGAAAGTACTTGCTTCTGAGCCTCTGCCCACTGTTTTGGAGGATGGTCTGGAAACCCGCTTGAAGTTGGCAGTGTATGGAAGTAGAATCTGTATTCCTGGGATACAATGTTTAGGACCCATCTGTCCTGAGTAATGGACATCAAGTTTTTTGCACGAAGGGCAAGGTTTCCTCCCAAGGGAACAAGTAATTGGGCAGGGCTGGGAAGGATAATTGAAAAGTCATTGTGAACCTTTTTCCATAATGGGGTGGCTTACCACTCCCTTTTTCTGAGGTGGGGGCACTCCATTGTTTAGATCTCTGTGTACCCTGAGACTATAGTCTGGGTGGCCTGTTTCCCCTGGGTTTGGTCTGAGAAGGCCTGGACAGGACGGGAAAGGACCAGTTTTTAAAAGGCCAATGCCTACTGAATCTAGGTGATTGCACTTGTAAGAATTCTTTAACAGTTTGCATAGATTGTAGCTTTTTCTTCCATCTTTTTAAGAACCTCTTCCACTTTGGTGCCAAATAAACAGTCCTTATTTAAAGGAGTGTCTAGTAATCTGGATTTGGCATGATCTGGCAAGGTTTGTTCCTTCAACCAAGCATGCCTTCTCAGTACAGACCCAGTGACTGCAGCCCTGCAAGATGCTTCTAGGACATCAAAGCCACACTGCAAAGAATGCTTACTAACTTGGTTTGCAGAATGCATTAGCTCTTGTAAATCTTTATTTTCTGCACAAATAGGAAGTAACACCATTTTTTGTTTAAATTAGTTCCATAATATGCTGCTGGTACTTCAACACGTGAAACTGGCAATTCAATGCCCTGATGGCAAGTGTTGCAGGGGTATATACCTTCTTACCCCATCTGTCTAAAGCTCTGGAATCCCTGTCTGAAGGGGTAGGATTTTTGGCTGTAGTAGCCTTAATACCTTTAGGTCCCTGGGAAATGGTCTCTGGATCCACAGTAGGATTCATGAAGAGAAATTTGTGGGAATCAGGTACTCTTGTAGTACCCGTCAGGTTTCCTAGGGGCCGGGGGTTAAGTATCTGGAGTAAGACTGGATTCCATAGAAACATCATCTACGACATTCAGGACAGGGGGTATAGCTAGAGGCCTGTGCTGAGGCAGCTCTAAAAAATTCTCAGAGTCTCTTTTTGGACTGAGGGAAGTCCTGGCATTCCCAGCAGAAATGCTCTCTTAAAGGATGCAAGGTTTCACCAAAAGAAAAATCCTCTGGAGGGGAGGCAGAGGGAAGGGATTCCTCTGCATCTGAATCCTCATAGGTTGATAAGAGCATGTCCCGATAGTCAGAAGGGTCAGAGTCATCAGACTCCTGGTCTGTAGAATCAGAATGAAACAATTCTTCGTCTCTTAGCAGGGGAAGGCTGTCGTCCCCTAATTAGGGTAATAAGGTCTTCCGCCATTCTAAGCATTTGTTTTTGTGGCATGGGAGCTTGAGCATGTGCCTTGGTCATCTGTTTTCTAGGTGTAGTGCGTACTCTGGGCCTCGGAAACACGGTAGTTTTAGCTAAAAACAAAGTCATTGGTTTAATTCGAACATCGGTAGGTTGGAATACACCCTCAGAAGCCGGTGCCTGCACAGCTGCTCCGGACCCATCCAAGGTAAAAACATCCGCAGGTTCCATAATCGAAGAAGCATCTCACAGCATACTGGACTACAAATGGGTCTCAGCAGAGACCTGCAAATATGTAGAACTGGGCATCAGGGGCTGCAAAGGCACCTCACTGAGTACGGGCAGGCTGGCAGCTAGCTTAACGGAAGCACTGTCGGCAGTATTGGACCTATGCAGTCTGTCTCTGTCTTTATCTTTACTTTTTTTCTGAAGATCGGTAGTCGGATGGCTTATTGAAGCCATTTCAGAATATGGAGAATGGGAGCAAAAGAATTTAGTGACAAAGATAGCCCAAAGATGAATGGTTTGGGCGTTAAACAATTCACAAAAATGACAGCGAGGGATGTCATGGTCTGGGCCTAAACAGGTGACACAGTAAGAATGAAAATCTCTGCGAGGTATTTGCTTTCCACAGGTAAGACAATTGTTAACTTTTTCTGACATTGATTAGAGCAAGAAAAAAGAATCCCCAAAGGGGTACTTAGCTTTAGAAGACTTCAGAATTACAAACTCAAAATGAAAATTTCAGGTAGCGGCCGACCGGCACTTGCAAAACTGCTTCTGCTTTGGGCTCCTCCTCGGCAAGAAAGACTGATGTAATGCGTCGGCTGCCTGTATACCCCTGACGACCTGACATCATGAAGAAGCGACAGCATCCGATGCAGAAATCCTAAGATTCTGGTATTCGGGCTGTCTGAGGGCTACCTGCAGGCAGATAACCCAAGTGTGATGACTGCAACAGTGAAACATGAAGAACATCTACCTTGGTCAACAGCAGCCACTGACATATTTGAGTGGAACTATCAGCATTACTTAGTATTGGTAGACTCTTATTCAAACTAGTTTGAGATTGATTTACTACCTAATCTAACATCCACTACTGTTATTACTAAGTTGAAATATAATTTCTGAGTCCGTGGTAGTCCACACAAAGTTATTTCTGACAATGATACTCAATTTACTAGTCAGTTGTTTCAGAAATTTGCAAGAGAGTGAGACTGTACATGTTACTAGTAGTCCAGGATTTCACAGTCAAATGGACAATCTGAACGTACAGTGCAGAGTGCAATGCAATTACTTGAAAGGTCAAAGCTTGATAATACCGATGTCTTTTTGAATTTACTCAGAAACATACCCTGTGATAATATACTTCGCTCGCCTGCTCAGAGACTTCTGTCCAGGCAAACTAGAACAACACTGCCTATTAGTTCCAGTTTATTGAGGCCTAAAGCTGGAGTACAGGAGAAATCGCAGACATCATCTTGCTGTACCAGAATCATTATCTCAGCATTGTTCCTGCAATACAGACTTCTACTTCCATTCCTGAGGATGTTCCTGATATCCCTAAGGTTGAAGAGAAAGTTCCAGTTGCTAAGTCTAATTCTCGGTTTTATACTACACGATTTGGTCATACTTCCTGACCTAGTGTGAAATACACAGTGACCTGGACATAACTATACAGTACATATGTACCTAGCTCTGTATAATTGCATGATGAACTATTTGTACTGTTTGCATGTCAACTGATATTCTCAGCATTGCATGATCTCTTTCTCAAAGGCTGTAGAATAGTGTGTGTGCACGGTTTCTTTAAGAAGCATATCAAGGACTGACTGTGCACATATAAATAGCACGCATGTGCTATACTCATTGCCATTTTGAAAAGTGCAGCCACAGAGTGGGCATGTATGAATGAATGTAGCTAATTTGTACATAAGTTACCCAAGTTAAAGTTAATAAGCTTCAATCGTAATGCGTTTGTACATAATAAAGCAGCTTGAACAGAACCCACAAAGACTTGTCTATTACATCCTGACTAGATGAACAACTATTTACACTGTTTATACAATATCAATTTTTATGGTGAATTTGGTTTATTTGAAGTAACTTTTATTTTTAAAATGATGTCAGACATTATGAACTTTATTATTGTGGGGTGAATTGTCATGTGGTTGTAGACGAGTCTAAATGTGTGAAAACTCATTAAACAGCAGTTTTGAGAAAGTCCACACTTCATTTACAAAGGATGAAGGCGCTTAAGTGCTTTTTTTTATCATATATTACATGTTGTTCTTGTGACGAACTGGGGACATTCCATATCATTCTAGAATTCTTGTTGCCCTTCTAGCTTGTTCTCTGGTAGTTTTTTTAATGAACTGAATGGTTATGCACTGTGAAGCAGTCTACTACTAAGGGAACAGTGGTGCAAGTGGATAGCACTGTCTCCTCACAGCAAGAGGTTCCCCAGTTTGAGTCTTGGCTAGGATGCCTTGCATGTGGAGTTTACATGTCCTCCCTGTGTTCTTATGGGTTTCCTCAAGGTGCACCGGTTTCTTCCCACATTCCAAAGACATGCAGTAGGTGGACTGGACACTCTAAATTGGCCATAGATGTGAGTGTGTGGTGTGGAAGAACCACAGTGACACAGCTAGCCATGCAACAGTGTAAACCTTGGCTCTAGATGATTGTCACTGCTGAAGTGACACCCTGACCCCATGTGCAGAAATGGGGAAAAAGGGCTTGTGGATGTGGATGGAATTTTTTTTCTTCTTAAATTGATCAATAGTGCCCTGGAGAAAGTGACTTACTGAACTACCTCTTTTATTTAATTTCTCCAGGTCTCTTTGGTTTCCAATACTATGACAGGAATGGATCACATTCCTACATCAAAGTATGATTAAAGTTCATGAAATTAATATTGTTTCTCTCTTTGGCGTCAGCCAAAAGTGCTCTTCACAGCACCCACAATGTGCTCAGCAATGACTCCCTCTGCAATTTGTATGGAGTTGCATGTATTGGTGGTGTATTTAAATAGGACTGTAGACTCTTTTTACCAGAAAGGCTCATCCAGACTCTGCTACACTTTGCTGTGAAGGAAAGGTTAGTTTGCTGTTATTTTTTTGTATTTCTGTATTGCCTTTCTATATTTTGAATACTGTAGTTTGTTTTCTTTTCCTTGTGTTTTGCTTGCATTCTGTTTTAACAGCATATTAAAACTTCAAAAGAGACCACAGCTCTCTCTGTTCTGAGTCAGGCAGAATTTTTCCCGCCCTCCCACCCATTTAAGTTGTCTTGTTAAATACCACTGTCTTTCTAGTTGCCCGCCTCGTATGTTAACCTGACCATATATCTCATTTCTCTCTACTTTCACTAGCTTATGTGAGTAATCACAAAACCATCACTTTTGAAATCCCACCCCTTCAATTATTTAAATTTATTGGCCATCCTACAGTATTTCATAGTACCAAAATACAAAAGTAACCACCCCTTTCAGTCCATCTTGCTGTTTTAAAAATAGTAACTCTCCACTAAACCTTAACTTTTTAAACAGGTAAAACTCAAGTTACCTACTTTCATATCTAACTTCTCTAGTGCACACTGCAGAGTGCATTCTTTTCAATCTTACCTTTAAGCATCCCTGTTACTAGCACTTTCTCTAATACCTAAAAGATCATCTCTACTTGACTCCAAGTAGACTTTTCTCTATCTGTTAAACCTAGCACTTGCTCCTACAGTACTTATTACCTTGATACGGCACTCTTATAGATAGCACCCCAAAAGGCAAACCCCCATTTCTCGGTCACCCACGTCCCCGGAATCTCTTTTAAAGTTTTTGTCTAGTCCTTCTAGCATGTCGAGGGATCAGTTGCTAGTGTCCTCTCCTGCTCAGCTGGTGAACCTGGGAATATTGAGGCAATGTTACAATTGCCTCATGTACACAGACAACCCTCTCCTCCTCCCACAAAACACAAATACATGCGAGAGATGCAACTATACGGCCAAACTGGAGGCTGAGCTCTCTCAACATAGGACTGGCAAGACCAGTCAGGAGGAGAAGGTTACCACACACACTATAGACCCAGTCTCACATAGTACCATCACAACCTCAAATCATACACATAAACACACAAAGACATACTCGGCTCTGATCAAAAATCTACCAAAACAGCAGAGGCCACCAAAGCAGACACCCAAACAACCACCACCTCAGAACACAACACCTGCAACACATAGACCTCACAGTCAGAGTGTCAAACAGTCACAGCCCTTAAGGCCAAACACAATGCCAGACACACTAGTCATTGGTGACTCCATAGTCAGACACACTGACGACCCGGCCAACAGAATGAGTAAGGAGAAGGTCACAGTAAGCTGCCTGTCGGGCGCTAGAATCCGCCACATAACGCAAGCACTCAGGTCTCTCAACAGCAGGTACAAATACGACTCAGTCATTGTCCACGCTGGTGTAAACGAACTGAGGCGCACCTCCTTGGATTACATGAAAAGAGACATTGAGGAGCTCTCTGATTATGTAGCCCAGGCAGGTATGACCCTGACCTTGAGCAGTATCCTACCTTCACCAAGAATGATGCCACAATACAGAGATAAGATGATCAGCTTTAACAATTGGCTTAAACTCTGGTGTCATTCAAAGGGGATCCAATGTCTGTCTGCCTGGGATGACATGCTGGACAAGCCACGCTGCTTCGCAAGGGACGGCTTGCACCTGTCACCCCTGGGATTCCGGATATTGGCAAAGGCTCTTGCCACCCGCATAGTGCCTTTTTTAGGCAAGGCTCAAATTCTAAACCTACCACCCTAGAACACAAAAAAGGAACAAAACTAAGGGTAATGCTGCTCAATGCCAGAAGTCTAAATCTCAAAATGCACGCACTCGAGGCCCTTCTCAGTATGGAGAACATCGATGTCTGTGCAGTGACAGAAACCTGGTTCAAGGCTCCTGAGAGCACCCCAGCACTATCAGGTTTTACCTCTTATCATGCGCTCCGCCCCAAAATCCGGACAATACCAAGAAAGGAGGGGTATCCATATTCATCAAGGACACCCACACCTCAAGACTGGTGGCAACGCACGATGCATCGGAGACCATCCAGGTGCAATTAACCATAGGCAAGACTGCTCTGCAAATTGTAGCATGTTACAGGCCACCCTCACAAACTCAGGAACCTCACATGGCCTTCCTGAAAACACTAGAGGGATAAATGTATCACCAAACACCATCATACTAGGTGACTTCAATTACCCTAATATAGACTGGGAACACTACTCAAGCCCAAACACCCTAGCCCAAAAGTTCCTGGAATTCATAAACTCAAATGCCATGGAACAACTAGTCACCATCCCCACAAGAGGAGAAAACATACTTGATCTCATCATCACGAACATGGGAGCACAATGTTCAACACCGGAAGTATACCCCTCACTGGTGAGATCAGATCACAAACTAATCTCGCTGGAGGTCCTCATCCCACCCCACCTGAAATAAAAAGACCACAGTAAAGAACTTCTCAAAGCCGACTTCACACTTCTAAAGACTAGTGTGGTCTCCTTTAAGGCCCCGAGCCGGCGGAAAACAGTACTCAAGCCGCTGAATCACTTACAAATGCCTTCTACCTGCACCTGCAGGACTGCATGGATAAGGCAATCCCAAGCAAAACAAAGACTCTTTGTACCAAAGGCAAGCGTCCAGTCTGGTGGACCCCAGCCATAAACAAACTCTACAACAAAAGGAGGAAGCTACTACAAGATAGAGCAAAATCCTTAAAAAGGTAAGACACCCTTGATCACTATAAGTAAAAAACTAAGAGCTCTCATAAAATCATCCAAAGCAAATTTTGAGAGAAAAATAGCTAAAGACTCAAAAGACAATCATAAGGCCTTCTTTAGCTATGTTAGAAACCTGGGAGGAAACTCCCAGATATGCTCAGAACTAGTTCAAAATGATGTGAAGATTACTGATCCTACAGACATTGCCAACATACTGGCTGACAGGTTCAGTGCAAACTTCTCCCCTCCCCAAAAGGAGAGATATCTATACCAAGCGATTGCAGCCCCCAAACATCTCCAACGCCCAAGTGAGAACTGCTCTCTCCAAAGCAAAAACACAGCATCCATGGGACCTGATGGTGTCCCCGGCTGTGTGCTCCACGAACTCAACGAGAATTAAACCCACAGCTAGGACAGCTGTTTAATCATAGTCTTACCTCTGGATACGCACTCCAGGAGTGGCGACTGCAACTGTCGTCCCACTTCACAAAGGCGGTGCCTCCACCGACCCTGGAAATTACCGACCCATTAGCTTGACAAGCCTTATCTGCAAAGCCATGGAGAGGATCATAATGGACCTCATAAATAAAGACATAGGAATTTGCAGACTTTGGATCCATCCCAGTTTGGCTTTGTCAAAGGCAGATCATGCCTTCTAAACTTGGTTGACTTTTGAAACAGTCACCAAAGCCATTGATGAGGAAAGGCAGTCCATACAGCCTACCTCGATCTGGCGAAGGCCTTCGATACAATACCCCACTCGGGTATCATTGAAAAACTCATCAGCTTAAATGTTAACCCATATATCACAAGATGGGTTGCAAACTGGCTGAGTGACAGAACCCACAGGGTCAGAGTTGCTGGCGCCATGTCAGACTCAAAGCCTGTCACAAGTGTTGTACTACAGGGCTCAGTCCTGGGCCCACTCTTGTTTGGCATCTACTTTTCCGAAGTACAAGCAAACACAGGAGGGTTATGGCTGACAAAGTTTGCAGATGACTGCAAACTGGGCCATAGTAGAAAACACATCTGACACAGATATCCTTCAGAAGGGTCTCACAGAAACGGATAACTGGTGCCAGAGCCATGGCCTAAAGTTAAATGCCAAAAAATGCATAGTCATACCCTTCGGGAAAAACAAGGTTACCCCTAGCTACCAAATAGGTGGCAATCCACTGAGCACAGAAGAAGTTATCAGGGACCTGGGGACCCAGGTTGATAGTAGTCTGTCATTCGACACCCATGTAGCTAAAGTAGTTAGGAAGACCTTCTACATTGCCCACCTTATCATGAAGGATTCTCATCTAGATCAA
>NC_056744.1:1694751768-1694792831 GCF_019279795.1 Protopterus annectens | reverse complement strand
GTTAGGGAAGAATGTTGGCAAATGGATGGATTGGTTTAGAGCCACACTGGATACCACCTTAAGCATAAAGGATGGGTTAGTCCTGAGGGAAACCCTGCCAGCATGGAAAATATTGAAGGGCTCCACCGCCCTGAGTGCCTGTAACTCCGACACTCTTCTAGCTGAAGTTATGGCTAAAAGCAAGGCTGTTTTCCAAGGGAGGGATTTTAACTCTGCTGAAGCTTCAGGTTCAAAAGGGGGAAGCGTGAGCTTTTCCAGTACAAAGTTAAGGTCCCAGTCAGGGGTGGGTGCTCTCCTAGGGGTGCCTTAAGTTGTTAGCCCCTCTCAGGAACTGTTTGAGAGGGTGAGAAAATAGAGGTGGTTCAGTAGTATAATGAGCTGAGATGGCAGAGCCATGAATCTTTACAAACGAGCTGGATAAGTGCAAACACAACGAACAGCAAACAAGTGAAAGTAAGTCCAAAAGTCCGAGGTAGAACGTTTTAAACGTAAAAATGTTCATTTACAACTTGAAAAGCTTTTTGTCACCAAAAATATGGTAACTTCCTCAGAAGTAAATACCCAGTTAGTGCAACAGTTTTAAAATGCACAGCACCATGCGGCACATGCTAAAATGAACCAATCAATGAAATATTTAATTTAAAGAAAAAGTCCATATTAAAATCAATGTGTCACATTAGTAACAATATAAATCACTGTGCAGCCCACTCAAATGTCTAAAATAAAAACTTGTTGGTAGAATGGGTAAAGTAAGGACACCCTACTATATATTTGTAAAGGTGTATTTATATATAGTATTCCTATTATGTATAAAAACCAGCTTATATAAAAAATCAAGTTTAAACTTATACAATGCTTACAGTTTTAACTAGAAGTGTCCATCACCTAGTTAAACTTTTTAATTTTAACAAACAAGAAATATTGCAAGCTTCATTTAAACCAGGGTAATAAAAAGCATTTAAACTCAATTGCCATTCAAACTCACGCTCTTCAAGTAATAATGCTGAAGGACCTCCTCTAATGTCAGGCAAGACCTGGTCAATAGCTTTAAAACTAAACTTGTGACCACCACATAAATTAGAATGCTTAGCTAATGCGTTTTCACATTTATTTTTATCTATGGCATAAATATGCTCATAGATTCTCTCCTGGAACTTACGATCCGTTTTACCTACGTAAAACGTCGTGCAGTTCATGCACATAGCAATATATATATCACTGCCTTAGACTCACAGTTAAGTTTGTGATTAAGGTTAAATTTAAATTAAATTTCCTATTGTTACCAATACAAAAATAATTGCCTGTCTTGATGCATCTACACATCCTGCATGCTCCACAAGTTCGTTGTGTAGAGCCATGAATCTTAATGGAGAAGGATAGGCTTCTGTGGAGTAGCTCTGCTAGGTAATCGAAGATTAGAGGTAAGGAGAGCACTGTTGTGTCCTTCCCTTGAGAATGATTCCAAGAACAATATCGTTTCCACTTTTCAGCATAGGATTTCCTAATACAAGGCCTTCTGGCTTCAAGAATGACATCTAGCATCTGTTTGCTGAGGGTTTCTGGAGGTTTATTCAATAGATAAGCCAGGCTGCAAGGTTTAGGGATTGCAACTGTGGATGCAAAATCTGTCCCTCCTGTTGAGACAGCAGGGTATGAGTCTGGTGAAGGTGCCAGGGTGGCACTGTTGTCAGACTGCACAATAGTGGGTACCAGTGCTGGTGTGGCCAGTCTGGGGCAATAAGAATTGCCCTTGGCCTGTCCTGTTTTATCTTGAGTAGTACTTTTGAGAGGAGGGGCAGAGGGGGAAGGCATAAATTGAGAGGTTTTCCCATTGAAAGGATAGGGCATCCACCTTCCAGGCCCTGCTGTGAGGGTTCCTGGTGCAGAATTTGCTCAACTGGTGGTTCCCTGGGAATGCAAACAGGTCCACCTCCGGTGTCCCCCCACCTCTGGATCAGAAGGTTGAAGGTGTTGGGCTCCAACTTCCACTCGTGTGGGTCTAGGATATTTCTGCTCAAGTCTGCCAGTGAATTTTGTTTGCCTGGCAGGAATTGAGCTTGTAGATGCACTTGGTTGCTCAAGGCTGTGTTCCACAGAGCCATGGCTAAAGTACAGTTTTGTACATACCATAAATGTAGATGTTCGAGTGTTCACACTGCTGCAGTCATTACACTTGGGTTATCCTGCCGTCAGGCAGTCCCGCAGTCGGCCAGTGTTCCAAAGTCTTGGTCCGGCATCGGTTGCTGTCGCTTCCTCCCTGATGTCAGTGTGCCAGGGGTATATAAGATGCATCCAATGCCATTTTCTTCAGTTTTTCTTGTCCCAGATGTCCGGCGCCCCCAAGTAGGTAGGCAATACAAATTGCTAATAAAAAATATTTATATAAAATAAAAACAATATCTTCAGTTACCAGAAAATACACCACAAAGGTTGTATAGGATAGAAAGGTACAGATAAGTCTAGCTAGCACAGAGGGGATGGAGGGAGGGTAACCTGGACTGCAGCAGTGTGAACACTCAAACATCTACATTTATGGTAGGTACAAAACTGTACTATGTTCATCGTGTTACACTGCTGCAGTCATTACACTTGGGTAGAATCCCAAAGCTAAGGTAGGGTGGCTGGTCTATAAATTGTTAGGATTGGCTATGAGGCCCTGCAGAACTGCAGTGGCAAATCCTGCTCTGGATTTAGAGTAAAGAGGCAAGTGGTAATGCTTGGTAAAGGTGTGCACTGAACTCCAAGTTGCAGCCTCCAAAATTTCCTTGGTAGGTACTCCTCTGAGAAAGGCTGTTGAAGTGGCTGTTGCCGTGGTGGAATGTGGCCTAATGTTATTAGGGACTGATTTTCCATGCTGTGTGTAGCAGTAACGAATACAGTGTCCTATCCATTTGGAGATAGTCTGTTTTGAGATAGCCTTGCCCTGTGATCCTGCAGCATATGCTTCAAACAGTTGCTCAGTTTTCCTGAAAGCTTTTGTTTTGTCCAAGTAGAAGCGTAGCTGCCTGTGTATGTCCAAAGAGTGCAGAAGTTTCTCCCCTTTATTCTGGGGGTTTGGATAAAAAGTTGGCAAATGGATGGTTTGGTTAAAAGCCACACTGGATACCACCTTTGGCATAAAGGTAGGGTTTGTCCTTAAAGAAACCCTGTCCTGATGAAAAATTATTAAAGGTTCCACTGTCATTAATGCCTGTAGCTCAGGGACTCTTCATGCTGAAGTTACTGCCAGGAGCAGAGCTGTTTTCCATGATAAAAATTTTAGATTGGCTGTATTGGCTGGCTCAAAAGGTGTCAGGGTCAATTTTTCCAAAACGAAATTGAGGTCCCAAGTTGGTGTTGGTGCTCTCCGGGGTGGTCTTATGTTTTTAGCCCCTCTGAGGTACTGCTTTAGCAAGGGCTGAGAGAATAAAGGAGGATCCGTGTTGTAATGTGCTGAAATGTCTGAGGCGTGGATCTTAATTGATGAGAAGGATAGGCCTTTGTCCAGCATCTCAGTTAAGCATTGTAAAATCTGAGGAATGTTTGGGACAAGAGGGTCAAGGCTTTGAGCCTGGTTCCAGGCGCAGAATCTCTTCCATTTTTCTGAGTAAGCTTTCCTAATGCTAGGCCTTTTGGCTTCCAAAATGACATCCATAACAGCTTTAGAGAGAGTTGTTGCCTGTTTGACTAATGAATCTGCCATGCAGCCAGGTTTAGGGTTTTGAGCTGACCGTGCATGATCTGATTGTTTTGTTGAGTCAGAAGGTGTGGAATTTGAGGCAAAATCCATGGTGGGCCTTGAGTTAGGTTCTTTAAGATTGGGTACCAGTGCTGGCGTGGCCAGTGTGGAGCAATCAGGATCACCTGTGGTTTTTCTTGTCTGGCTTTTAGGAGTACCTTTGAAAGGAGAGGCAGTGGTGGGAAGGCATAAACTTTTAGGTTTTTCCAGCTGAATGAGAGAGCATCCACTTTCCATGCTTGTGTGTGATAAGTCCTTGTGCAGAATTTTTGTAGTTGGCAATTCAGTGGGGAGGCAAAAAGATCTATGTCTGGGCATCCCCATTTTTGCGTTACCATGCTGAAGATTTATGAATTCAATTTCCATTTGTGAGGGTCCATGATATTTCTGCTTAGATCGTCTGCCAGAGTATTTTTCTTTCCTGGCAGGAATTGTGCTTGCACATGAACTTGATACGTTAGGGCTGTGTTCCACAAGGTCATGGCTTGCCTGCATAGGGGATAAGAATGAGTGCCCCCTTGCTTGTTTATGTACCACATTACCGTGGTGTTGTCTGTCTTTAATAATAATTGTCCTGGATGCAGAAGGTCCTTGAAAGCTGTTAGGGCATTTTGAACAGCTAACATCTCTTTTTCATTGATGTGAAGATGCATTTGGTCTGTGGTCCACTTGCCCTGAATGCATTTTCCTGCCATGTGTGCTCCCCAGGCGTAATCCGAAGCATCTGTTGTTAGAGTCTGCCTGGCTGCGGGTAAAGTAAAAGGCTGACCCTTGTTTAGGTGACATGCCTGTGCCCACCATCGAAACTCCTGTTGTAGGCAGGGAATCATTGGTATTACTGCTTCTAAACTGTGAGAGTGTGGAATCCAAACACTTTTTAGGTACCATTGTAATTTCCTCATATGCAGTCTGCCATATGGTATTAGTAGTATGCAGGATGTCATGAATCCCAGGGCCTGCAGAATTTTTCTTACAGGGAGATGGGACTTTTTTGCCAGTAATTGAAAATATTGAGTTAGTTGCACTTGTTTGTCTGGCGTGAGATAAGCCATCTGGGCCGTTGTATTTAAGCTGGCACCCAGGAATGTAATCTCTTGTGAGGGCACTAGTTTTGACTTATTTTCGTTTACTCTGTACCCTAGAGAAGTTAGCAACTTTTTTACAAATGACAGATGCTTTAGAAGAATGTCCTTTGTCTCTGCTTGAGTGAGGCAGTCGTCCAGGTATGGATATATTTGAATTCCTTTTTGTCTGTAAAATGCAATTACTGGTGCCAGGCACTTTGTAAAGACCATGGGCACAGTAGATAAGCCAAAGGGCAGTGCAGAGAATTGGTAGTGCTTTGTACCAGCTTTGAATCTGAGGTATCTTCTGCAATTTTGTCTGATAGGGAGATGCAGGTATGCCTCTTTGAGGTCCAGAGTAACAAGCCAAGCCTTCTTGGCCAGCATGGGTAGAAGCAGCTGTAATGTCAACATTTTGAATTTCAGAATATCCAGGTAAGTACTTAGAGTTGAAAGGTCTAGTATGGGCCTCCAGGCCTTGTCCTTTCTGCGGACCAGGAAGAGTCTTGAGTAAAATCATTGTCCTTGTTCCTGTTGTGGTACTTTTTGAATAGCTCTCATGTCCAGGAGGGCTGAAATTTGTTTTTGTGCCTCTGCCCATTGATTTTGTGGCACGTCTGGCATTCCTTTTAGCCTTGGTAAAGTGTGAAAGTGGAACCTGTAACTTTGAGACACAATCTTCAGAACCCATTTGTCTTGGGTGATGGTTTGCCAGTTTTGAGAAAAAAATGCTAGTTTTCCCCCTAAGGGGGCTGCCAAAAGGGAAGTGCTTGGCGTACGAAGGGGGAAGTCATTGGGACGGTTTCCTGTAAGGTTGAGACTTGTCCTCACCTCCTTTTGGGGTTGAGGTGCCCCACTGTCGTCTGTTAGAGCCTTGGGGTTGACATCTGCCTCTTAGGCGTCTGTATCTGCCTCTCTGTGGCCTGTCTGACACTGGAAAGGACCAATTCTTTGTTGGCCAATTTCTGCTAAATCGAGGTGGCTCTACCTGTAAGAAATCCTTGACTGTTTGCATAGATTTAGCTTTATCCTCCATTTTCTTTAACACCTCTTCTGCCTTAACACCAATCAAGGTATCATGCTGTAAAGGAGCATCCAATAATTTTGCCTTAACATGATCAGGTAAACTCTGTTCTTTTAACCAAGCATGTCTTCGAATCACAGAACCTGTAACTGCGGCTCTACAAGAGGCCTCTAAAGAATCTAAACCACATTGCAGAGTATGTTTTCCCACCTGTTCAACTGCATGCAATAAATCCTGCATTTCTTTACAGTCGGGAGCGTCTGAGCTTGCAAGCATTTTCTGTTTTAACTGAGCCATTAAATGTTGTTGGTACTTAAGCATGTGAAACTGGCAATTTAAAGCCCTTACTGCTAAAGTTGCAGAAGTGTAAACTTTCTTCCCCCATCTATCCAAAGCTCTGGAATCTCTGTCAGAGGGTACTGGATTTTTTGCAATGGAAGCCTTAACCCCTTTTGGACCCTGGGAAATAGTTTCTGGATCAGCAGAAGGGTTTTTATAAAGAAACTTGTGAGAGTCAGGGATTCTATAATACCTATCTGGATTGGCTGGTGCAGGGGGCAAAGAATCAGGAGATAAGCTGGATTCAGAGAACACATCATCCACAATATCTAGCACAGGCGGAATAGCCAGGGGCCTGTGCTGAGGCAATAAAAGGAAATCCCTGAGCCTTTTCTTGGATTCTGAATAATCCTGACTTTCCCAATGGAAATGCTCCCTCATGGTATGTAAAGTTTCCCCAAAATAATAATCCTCAGGAGGAGAGGCTGAAGGAATAGATTCTTCAGCATCAGAGTCCTCATAGGGGGGTAGAGAGTATCCCTGGTCTGAAGAGGAATCAGAGGAAATGGAAACCTGATCAGAGGAATCATAGTCTGTATCCTGCCTAGGCCTTTTCTCAGGAGGGGGATGGGAACCCCTGATTAGAGTAATGAGGTATTCGGCCATTTTAAGCATCTGTTTCTTAGGCACGGAGGACTGTCCAGGAGAATGCTGTACTTGCTTCTTTGTCCTTAATGGCACTTTTGTCTTGGCTGTTGCTTTAATGGTAAGCTGTGAAGGTCTGAAAACACCCTCAGAAGCCGATGCCTGCTCAGCGGCTCTGGATCCATCTGAGGGATTAGTTTCCATAGGCCCAATACCTCGAGTTTCCAGTGGCCTAGTTGTCTCCACGTGGGAGTCGGAGGCGGCCTGTGGCTCTGAGGTAGCAGGTGTCAGGGGCTGCGAAAGCACCTCACTGAGAACCGGCGAACCGGTGACTGGCCTAGAAGAGGTTTTGTCGTCGGTTTTGGACCTCGGATGCCTGTCTTTATCCTTGTCTTTGCGTTTTTTCAGAATTGCGGTTGTCGGTTGATCCAACGGCATAGTATAATTGAACCTTCGGCCAAAGTAGTGCAAAGCAAAATCAAAACGTCGTTTTATAGTGCGTTTGTTAAATCTAGCACAAAACAGACAACTAGTGATGTCGTGATCAGGGCCTAGGCATGGAATACAGTAAGAGTGGAAGTCCTTATGAGGTATTTGCTTCCCACAAGAAATTAACTTTTTCTGACATCGGTCTGAGGCAAGAAAAAAGGTTTTCCCAATGGAGTACTTAGCTTTATTGAAGACTTTGGATCTGAAATTCGACTTCGAAAATCTCAGGAGTCGGCAGACCGGCACTTGCGAACTGCTTCTGCTTCGGGCACCGCGCGGCAAGAAAGACTGAAGAAAATGGCGTCGGATGCATCTTATACACCCCTGGCACACTGACGTCAGGGAAGAAGCAACAGCAACCAATGCCGGACCAAGACTTTGGAACTCTGGCCAACTGCGGGACCGCCTGATGGCAGGATAACCCAAGTGTAATGACTGCAGCAGTGTAACACGATGAACATCCTGCAGAGTGGGTAAGAATGGGTTTCCCCCTGCTTGTTTATGTACCACATAACTGTGGTGTTGTATGTTTTTATAAGCAGTTGTCCTGGAAGAATTAGGTACTTGAAGGCTGTCAGAGCATTCTGTACAGCTAGCATCTCTTTTTGATTGATGTGCAGGAGAATCTGAGTTGGGATCCAGTGGCCCTGGATGCATTCGCCTGCCATGTGAGCCCTGCATGCATAGTCTGATGGGTCTGTTGTCAGGGTTTTGGCAGCGAGGGGTTGAGTGAAAAGCATTCCCTTGTTGTGGTTGCATGCTTCTGCCCACCAAAGGAACTCTGCCCTTAGGCAAGGTATGACTGGAATGACTGTTTCCAGGTCCTGAGAATGCTGGCACCAAAGACTTGAGCACCACTGAAGTTTCCTCATATGCAGTCTTGCATATGGAATTAGCAGAGTACATGAGGCCATGATCCATAGGGCTTGCAGTATTTTTCTTGCAGATAGCTGGGTTCTGGTGACCATTTGTCTGAAGTAATTTTTCAGATAGACCTGTTTCTCTTAAGTGAGAAATGCCATCTGGGAAGTTGTGTCCAAGCTTGCTCCCGGGTATACAATCTTTTGACTGGGCACCAGTTGTGATTTCTTTTCATTGATAGTATACCAAATGATGAGAGAAGGCTTTTTACAAACGCCAGGTGCTGACGTAGCAATTCCTGTCTGTCTGCCTGTATCAGGCAGTTGTCCAAGTATGGGAAAATTTGGATACTTCTCTGCTTGCAGTATGCAATAGCTGAGCCAGGCACTTTGTGAATACTCTGGGTGAAGAAGATAAGCCAAAGGGAAGTGCAGAAAACTTATAGTGCATAGAGCCTGCCCTGAAGCGTAGATATTTTCTGAAGGACTCCCTTATGGGGATGTGCAGATAATCTTCTTTTAAATCTAGAGCGACTAAACAGGCATCCTTAGCTAGCATAGGGAGAAGCTGCTGCAGGGTAATCATCTTGAGGTTTGGGACCACCAGAAAGGTGTTGAGAGTTGATAGATCCAGGATTGGGCTCCAAGAGCCCTTTTTTCTGGGCACCAAGAAAAGTCTGGAGTAGAAACCCTGCCCCCTTTGCTCTAATGGAACAGGCTGAATATCTCTGATATTGAGCAGGGAAAGTACTTGCTTTTGAGCATCTGCCCAATGGTTTGGAGGAAGGTCTGGAAACCTACTTGGGGTTGGCAGTGTATGTTAGTAGAATCTGTACCCCGGGGATACAATGTTTAGGACCTATCTGTCCTGAGTAATGGACATCCAGTTTTTTGCATGAAGTGCAAGTTTTCCTTCTAGGGGCACAAGTAATTGGGCAGGGCTGGGAAAGACAATTGAAAAGTCACTGTAAACTTTTTCCAAAAAGGAAGCAGGTGGCTTAACACTCCCTGTTTTTGAGGTGGGGGCACTCCACTGTTTAGATCTCTGCATACACTGAGACTGTAGTCTGGGTGGCCTGTTCCCCCTGGGTTTGGTCTGAAAAGGCATGGACTGGGCAGGAAAGGACCAGTTTTTAGAAGACCAATGCCTACTGAATCTAGGTGGTTGCACTTGTAAGAACTCTAACAGGTTACATAGATTTAGCTTTTTCTTTTTAAGAACCTCTTCTGCTTTGGTGCCAAATAAACAGTCCTTATTTAAAGGAGTGTCTAGTAATCTGGATTTGGCATGATCTGGCAAGGTTTGTTCCTTCAACCAAGCATGCCTTCTCAGTACAGACCCAGTGACTGCAGCCCTGCAAGATGCTTCTAGGACATCAAAGCCACACTGCAAAGAATGCTTACTAACTTGGTTTGCAGAATGCATTAGCTCTTGTAAATCTTTATTTTCTGCACAATCTGGAAGCAACACCATTTTTGTTTAATTAGTTCCATAATATGCTGCTGGTACTTCAACATGTGAAACTGGCAATTCAGTGCCCCGATAGCAAGAGTTGCAGAGGTATATGCCTTCTTACCCCATCTGTCTAAAGCTCTGGAATCCCTGTCTGAAGGGGTAGGATTTTTGGCTGTAATAGCCTTAGTACCTTTAGGTCCCTGGGAAATGGTCTAAGGATCCACAGTAGGATTCTTGGAGAAATTTGTGGGAATCGGGTACTCTGTAGTACCTGTCAGGTTTCCTAGGGGCTGGGGGTAAAGTATCTGGAGTAAGACTGGATTCCATAAAAACATCATCTACAACATCCAGGACAGGGGGTATAGCTAGAGGCCTGTGCTGAGGCAGCTCTAAAAATTCTCTGAGTCTCTTTTTGGACTGAGGGTAGTCCTGGCATTCCCAGCGGAAATGCTCTCAAAGAATGCAAGGCTCCACCAAAAGAAAAATCCTCTGGAGAGGAGGCAGAGGGAATGGATTCCTCTGCATCTGAATCCTCATAGGTTGATAAGGGCATGTCCTGATAGTCATAAGGGTCAGAGACATCAGACTCCTGGTCTGTAGAATCAGAATGAAACACAATTCTTTGTCTCTTAGCAGGGGAAGGCTGGCTTCCCCTAATTAGGGTAAGAAGGTTTTCAGCCATTCTAAGCATTTGTTTTTGTGGCATGGGAGCTTGAGCATGCACTTTGGTCGTCTGTTTTCTAGGCATAGTGCGTACTCTGGGCTTCAGAAACTTGGTAGTTTTAGCTAAAAACAAAGTAGTCGGTTTAATTCGAACATCGGTAGGCCAGAATACACCCTCAGAAGCCGGTGCCTGCACAGCGACTCCGGACCCATCCAAAGGTAGAGACATCCACAGGTTCCATAGTCGAAGAAGCATCTAGTGGCATACCGGACTCCGAATGGGTCTCAGCAGAGGCCTGCGAATCTGTAGAAGCGGGCATCAGGGGCTGCAAAAATGCCTCACTGAGTACCGACAGACTGGCAACTAGCTTAACACAAGCGTCGTTGGCAGTTTTAGACATATGCGGTGTGTCTGTCTATCTTTACGTTTTTTTCAGTAGATCAGTTAGTTTGGATGGCTTATAGAAGCCATTTCAGAATACGGAGAACGAGAGCGAAAGAATTTAGTGACAAGGATAGCCTGATGATGAATGGTTCGGGCATTAAACAAGGCACAAAACTGACAGCGAGGGACATTGTGGTCTGGGCCTAAAGTGACGCAGTAAGAATGAAAATCTCTGTGAGGTATTTGCTTTCCACAGGCAAGGCAACTGTTAACTTTTTCTGACATCTGTTAGAGCAAGAAAAAAGGATCCCCAATGGGGTACTTAGCTTTAGAAGACTTCAGGATTACAATCCCGAAAACGAAAATTTCAGGTAGCGGCTGACTGGCACTTGTGAACTGCTTCTGCTTCGGGCTCCTCCTCAGCAAGAAAGACTGATGTAATGGCATTGGCTGCCTGTTTTATACCCCTGATGACCTGACGTCATGGAAGAAGCGACAGCATCCGACGCAGAAATCCTAAGACTATGGTAATCAGGCCAACTGAGGGCTACCTGCAGGCAGATAACCCAAGTGTGATGACTGCAACAGTGAAACATGAAGAACATCTACCTTGGTCAACAGCAGCCACTGACATATTTGAGTGGAACTATCAGCATTACTTAGTATTGGTAGACTCTTATTCAAACTAGTTTGAGATTGATTTACTGTTTAATCCACTACTACTGTTATTACTAAGTCCATAGGTAGGTACTAGGCTATCTGCCTGAGGGCATTTATAAGCCTAGCCAGAGTGTGTCAGCTTTCATCGCCCCATTGATTAATTAACTGAGCCTCTGTCAAGAAGAGCCAATTAAGTGATGATCCCAAGGGTGTATTTTCTGTTACCCATCCACTCGTCAAGGTTTCTCTTGAAGAGTGTTAGTGAGGGGCTCTGAAAATTGTAGTTAGGAATTTTGTTCCAAAGCATGGGAATTCTCTGTAACAAGAATCTATCCCTCCAGCATGTTCTATTTATTGTTGTGGTGAGGTTTAGATCACTAGAGCGTGTGGCTCGCAGTGACTTGGATTTCTTTAGGTGGAGCATGTCCATCAATTCTGAGTTGGACATGGCTTTGTAAGTCAGGCAGAGATCATCTCTGAGTAAGCGATATGCCACTCAGTACAGCTGGAGTTTTTCCAGTTGGGCTGCATAGGACATACGTTTGAGACCAGTAATCCTCTTAGTGAGGTACTTTTGTGGTCTTTCCAGCTGCTGGAAGTGTCTTGTGAGGTACATCCCAAACGGGGCATTGTACTCTATGATGGGTCTGATGAGTGACGAGTAGAGGGGCACTACAACATCTTTATTTCTAGATGTGAACCCTTTAGTAATTAGATGGGCTACATAGAAGGATTTCCTAACTACTTTGGCAATATGATTGTCAAAGGGGAGATTACTATCTACCTGGGTACCCAGATCTCTTATTACCTCTTCTGTATTAAGGGGGCTGCCACATATGTGGTAATTCATGGGTGTTTTGTTTTTCCCAAATGGGATGACTATGCATTTTTTGGCATTTAGCTTGAGACCATGACTTTGACACCAGGTGTCCGTCTCAGTAAGGCCCTTTTGGAGAATGTCCTTGTCAGCCAGAGAGTCAATTATGGCTCCCAGTTTGCAGTCATCGGCGACCTTGGTTAGCCATAGTCCTTCTGTGTTTGCCTGTACTTCTGAGAAGTATATGCCGAACAGTAGGGGTCCCAGGACCAAGCCTTGTGGGACACCACTTGTGACTGGTTTAGAGTCGGACCTGGAGCCCACTATTCTTACCGTGTGAGTTCTGTCTGTAAGCCAGTTGGCAACCCATCTCGTGACGTAGGGGTTTATGTTCAGGTTGGTGAGTTTTTCTATAATTCACGAGTGGGGAATGGTGTCAAAAGCCTTGTTGAGGTCAAGGTAGGCTGTGTGAACTACCTTCCCCTCATCTATGGCCTTGGTGACTGTCTCGAAGAAGTCAACCAGGTTTAATAGGCATGATCTGCC
Source organism: Protopterus annectens (assembly GCF_019279795.1). Classification (NCBI taxonomy): domain Eukaryota; kingdom Metazoa; phylum Chordata; order Ceratodontiformes; family Protopteridae; genus Protopterus; species Protopterus annectens. Next base: position 1,694,780,225 of record NC_056744.1, on the reverse strand, counting down.
CTTAAAGCCGAACTGGGTCAGGTCAAGTGTTTGGTGGTTCCCAATGTCTTTGTTAATGAGTTACATGATGATGTGCTCCATAGCCTTGCAGACCAGGCTAGTCAGGCTTATGAGTCAATAGTTACCAGGGTCAGTTGTGGCCCCTCCTTTGTGGAGCAGAATAACTGTTGCTGTGTGCCATTCTATGGGCACGTAGCCTATGGAGAGGTTGAGGATGAACAGTGTGTTTAGGTGTGGGGTTAGTTCATTCTGTAGTTCATGCAAGATGCAGCTGGGACACCATCTGGCCCCACTGACACTGTGCTTTTGGCTTTTGAAAAGGCTGTTTTCACCTGTGCGACTGTGATTTCCGGGACACTACACTTTTTCGGTATTGTTGTGGGCCCTTTTGGGGGTGAGAGGGGGGTGAAGTTTGCACTGAATCTGCCAGGATGTTGGCAATATCAGTGGGTTCAGTATATTTTGTGCTATTTTGCACTAGCTCAGAGCACATCTGTGAGTTGCCACTTAGATTATTGACATAGCTAAAGAAGGCTTTGTGGTTATCTTTTGAATCCTTGGCTATTTTTTCTTTCGAAGTTAGCCTTGGAGGATTTTATGAGGGACCTTAGTTTCTTACTGATACTGATCAGGGATGTCTTTCCTTCTTGGGATTTGCTGTTTTTCGGAACTAGTTTCCTCCTCCTATTGTATAGCCAGTTTATGGCAGGGGTCCACCAGACTGGTTTCCTTCTTCTAGGGGAGTGAGTCTTGGTTTTGCTAGGGATGGCACAATCCATGTATCCTTGTAGGTGCTCATAGAGTGCATTTGTAAAGGTTCCTGCATCTTGGACACTTTTATCCTTTAGCGTGGGGGCTGTGAAACTTACCACCTCTGTCTTAAGTTGAAATTTGCTATAGAAAAGTTTTTCACTGTAGTTTCCTTGGTTGGAGGTTGTGGTGTGTTGTGGACATCCAGAGTGATTAGTTTATGGTCTGATCGAACCAATGACGGGTTGACCTCTGGTGTGGAACATCTGTCGCCCATGTTGGTGATGACCAGGTCCAATATGTTTTCACCTCTGGTAGAGGAGTTTACCAGCTGATCCAGGGCATTTGAGTTGATAAATTCCAGGAAGCGCTGGACCTTGGAGTTTGTACTGGAGAAGTTTTCCCAGTTAACGGTAGGGTAATTGAAATCCCCCAATATCAGGGTGTTCGGTAGGACCTTCATGTTTTCCAGGGTCTCCAGAAAGGCGGAGTGGTGGTCCTGGGTCATGGAGGGTGATCTGTAGCAGGCCACAATTTGCATTGCAGATTTGTCTGATGTTAGTTGCATATGGATGATCTCGGAGGTATCATGCTGCACCACTAACCTGGAGGTGTAGGTATCCTTGATGAATATGGATACAACCCCTCCTTTTTGTGTTTCGTTCCATGTTCTGTGGCCAAAATGTTTGGTATGAGTTGTAGCCTGGTAGTGCTGGGGTGCTCTGTGGAGCCTTGAACCAGGTTTCAGTTACTGCACAGATGTCTATGTTCTCCATATAGAGGAGTGCTTCGAGTGCATGCATTTTGAGATTTAAACTCCTGGCATTGAGTAGCATAACCCTCATTTTTTTTATTTGTGCTGTTTACGGAGGTGGGTTTGCCTTTTGAGCCTTGCCTAAAAAAGGCACTATGGGGGCAGCAAGAGCCTTGGCCAGTATTCAAAAGCCTAGGGGTGACGGGTGCAAGCCATCTCTTGTGAAGCAACGAGGCCTGTCGAGCATGTCGTCCCAGGCTGACAGACACTGGATCCCCTTTGAATGACACCAGAAGCTTAGCCAATTGTTGAAATTGATCATTTTTTCTTTATACTGTGGTATCATTCTTGGTGAGGGCAGGATGCTACTCAGGGTCAGGGTCATACCCGCCTGGGCTACATGATCAGAGAGCTCTTCCATGTCTCTTTTCATGTAGTCCAGGTAGGTAAGTCTCAGGTCATTCACACCAACATGAACAATAACACAATCATATTTGTACTTGTTCTGGAGTGACCAGAGTGCTTGTGTTATGTGGTGGATTCTGGCTCCAGACAGGCAGCTAACAGTAACCTTCTCCTTGTCCAGCCTAGTGAGTGGGACGTCAGTGTGCCTGACTATAGAGTCACCTTATTACTAGTGTGTTAGGTATGTTATTTAGCCTTAAGGGCTGTGATTGTGCGGCACACCGATTTTGTGTTTTATGTGTTGTCTGGTTTGTGATGGGAGGTGCAGGTGTTTTGGGTGTCTGCTTTGGAGGTCTGTGATGCTTTTGCAGGTTTTTATTTAGAGCCTCCGAGTATGATTTTGTGTATTTATGTGTATTTTTTGCCAGTGCTGGTTTAGTATGTCTATGTGAGTCTGGAGGTGTGGTGCAAGTGTTACCCTTCACCTCATGACTGTCTGTTCCAGTCTTGGGTGGAGAGAGCTTAGCCTCCAATTTAGCTATATAATTGCATCTCTCGCATATGTTAATTTTTTTGTGGTAGGAGGAGAGGGTTGTCTGTGTACATGAGGCAGTTGTAACATTGCCTCAGGATACCCAGGTTCACCAGCTGGACTGGAGAGTATAACTGAAATTGCCCTTTGGTCATGTCTGAATAGTAGTGTGAGCTGCTTAGTCTCTTGGTTGGTGAGGGGTGAATAATGAGTCTTGCCCTGTTGGGCAATCAAGTATCGGGGTATATTCGTGCTTGCTATTAGGTCTGAGCAAGTGCTGGACTGTAGGATGCTTTTTAAGTGCTTAGGTTGAGAGTTAGACTACTTTCAAGGGAAAAACTGAAGAGGAGACTTGGTGGAGCCGGGATAAATTTAGCCCTAGCTAACTGGTGCTGCCCAGACGTGCAAAACCGTGCAAACATGGTTTTTACTGCAGGGAAATGAAAGAGATATAAATTAGCACTAAATGGCCCACAAACTACTAACTTCTGGGCTGGAACCACTCCTCCATGGACCGATAGCTGCTCAAAGCTCCCTCTCTCACAGGTGAACACAGAAACCTCCCTCTATCCAAGTAAGGTATGGGAAACTCAGAAAATTGTAACAGCCCTGAATTCAGCGCTAGCCTGAAAACTTGACTATACTAGCTTAGAAAGGTGGGAAACGAGGACAAATTTTTTTTTTTTAAAGATAAGGCAAAAACAGTAAAAAAATACACTTAAAACAGCTTTAGATGACTACAAGCAATCAGAAATGCCTTTTAAACAAATTATCCAATTAACCAGTAAAATAAATCTCAAAATTGAGCCCTGTTCCTGTAGTCTTCAATCAGACAAGTTCTAACTGCACAATCCTGCCACTGGGGTGCAGGGGAACCTTCTCCAAAAAAGAAGGCCCGGATTAGTGCTCAAGTTATACAAACAAAGCTAGATTCAGCAGGCCTGGGTCTAGTCTATGCTACAAGCAAACAAGGCGCACCAATTTCAGTAAGAAACAGTTCAAACAGCAGGCACTATAAGCCTTTAACCAGAAATTCCCAGCTCAGAAGGGCAGAGTCCAGCTTCTCCTCTCACAAGAGTGCAGACCACGAACCTTCTTAATGTAAAATAACTGGCCTGAAGCCCAAGTGCTTAAACCAGAACTAATACACTTTTAGAATAACAAGACACTGAGCCTTCAGTCAGCAGTTCCCAACTTAGAAGGATGTAAGCTACCTGTCCTGCCACAACAGTGCAGACCACAAACCTTCTTAATGCAAAACAACTGGTCTGAAGCCCAAGTGCTTAAACCAAAAGGCTTAGAATGATAGCTACACTTTAATCAGGTTACTACCAAGCAGTAATAAATTCAATTGAATACTGTTAAGGAGGCCTGGATTAGTGCTCAAGTTATGCAAACAAAGCTAGATTCAGCAGGCCTGGATCTAGTCTATGCTACAGCAAACAAGGAGCACCAATTTCAGTAAGAAACAGTTCAAATATGCAGGCACTATAAGCCTTTAACCAGAAATTCCCAGCTCAGAAGGGCAGAGTCCAGCCTCTCCTCCAACAAGAGTGCAGACCACGAACCTTCTTAATGTAAAATAATTGGCCTGAAGCCCAAGTACTTAAAGTTGAAATATAATTTCTGAGTCCGTGTTAGTCCACACAAAGTTATTTCTGACAATGATACTCAATTTACTAGTCGGTTGTTTCAGAAATTTGCAAGAGTGGGACTCTGTACAGGTTACTAGTAGTCCAGAATTTCACAGTCAAATGGACGAGCTGAACGTGCAGTGCAGAGGGCAATGCAATTACTTGAAAGGTCAAAGCTTAATAATAGCGATGTCTTTTTGAATTTACTTAATCTCAGAAACATACCCCGTGATGATATACTTAGCTCGCCTGCTCAGAGACTTCTATCCAAACAAACTAGAACAACACTGCCTATTAGTTCCAGTTTATTGAGGCCTAAAGCTGAAAACAACAGAACCATCAGAGTCCAATTATTCAGAAAGCATTCTTTCTAGAAGTCCAGATAAATTGAGCAGATTTCTTCATCCATTGAAAGGAGGAGAGATAGTGAGGACACAAATGGTGAAAGGTTATGACCGGATTGGTCAAGTAACAGGTATACATACAGAGCAGAGATCCTACTTTGTAGAATCTGAGGGCGTGGAGTACAGGAGAAATCGCAGACGTCTTCTTGCTGTACCAGAATCATTATCTCAGCACTGCTCCTGCAATACAGACTTTAGATCTCAGAGCAATCCAAACAATGTTCCTGTTCCAGAACATGTCTTACCTTCTACTACTATTCCTGAGGATGTTCCTGATATCGCTAAGGTTGAACATTCAGCAGAGAAAGTTCCAGTTGCTAAGTCTAATTCTCAGTTTTATATTACATGATTTGGTCATACTTCCAGACCTAGTGTGAAATACACAGTGACCTGGACATAACTATACAGTACATATGTACCTAGCTCTGTATAATTGCATGAAGAAGTATTTGTATTGTTTTTATGTCAACTGATATTCTCAGCATTGCATTATCTACTTCTCAATGAGGGACGCTGTAGAATAGTGTGTGTGTGCTGTATCTTTAAGAAGCATTTCAAAGACTGACTGTGCATATATAAATAGAAAGCATGTGCTATACTCATTGCCATTTTGAAAAGTGCAGCCACAGAGTGGGCATGTATGAATGAATGTAGCTAATTTGTACATAAGTTACCCAAGTTAAAGTTAATAAGCTTCAATCGTAATGTGTTTGTACATAATAAAGCAGCTTGAACAGAACCCACAAAGACTTGTCTATTACATCCTGACTAGACAAGCAACAACTATTTACACTGTTTATACAATATACATTTTTATGGTTCATTTGGTTTATTTGAAGTAATTTTATTTTTAAAATTATGTCAGACATTATGAACTTTATTATTGTGGGGTGAATTGTCATGTGGTTGTAGACAAGTCTAAATGTGTGAAAACTCATTAAACAGCAGTTTTGAGAAAGTCCACACTTCATTTACAAAGGATGCGGGTGCTTAAGTGCTTTTTTATCATATATTACATGTTGTTCTTGTGAAGAACTGGGGACATTCCATATCATTCTGGAATTCTTGTTGCCCTTCTAGCTTGTTCTCTGGTTATCTGGTAGCTTTTTTTATGCACTGAATGGTTATGAACTATGGAGCAGTCTACTACTGAGGCAACAGTGGTACAAGTGGATAGCACTGTCTCCTCACAGCAAGAGGTTCCCCAGTGTGATTCTTGGCTAGGATGCCTTGCGTGTGGAGTCTGCATGTCCTCAGTGTTCTTGTGGGTTTCCTCCAGGTGCACCAGTTTCTTCCCACATTCCAAAGACATGCAGTGGGTGGACTGGACACTCTAAATTGGCCATAGATGCGAGTGCATGGTGTGGAAGAACCACAGTGACACAGCTAGTCATGCGGCAGTGTAAACCTTGGCTCTAGATGATTGTCACTGCTGAAGTGACACTCTGAACCCATGTGCAGAAATGGGGAAAAAGGGCATGTGGATGGAATTTTTTTTTTCTTCTTAAATTGATCAGTAGTGCCCTGGAGAAAGTGAACTTACTGAACTACCTCTTATTTAATTTCTCCAGGTCACTTTGGTTTCCAATACTATGACAGGAAGGGACCCCATCCCCAAGTCAAAATATGATTAAAGTTCATGAAAATAATATTGTTTCATTCTTTGGCGTCAGCCAAAAGTGCTCTTCACAGCACCGACAATGTGCTCAGTAATGACTCCTTCTGCAATTTGTATAGAGTTGCATGTATTGATAGTGTATTTAAATACGATTGTAGATTCTCTTTTATAACGTCAGTTGCTCCTACTACTATTGGAACTATGTGGGTATCTTTCTTCCTCATTGCTCTCATTTCTGCTTGCAAATCCTGATATTTTATGACTTAATTTCTCTCTGTACGCAGGACACTGTAAGTCACTGGGCATGGCGATTTCAATGATCAATGGTACTTTTGTCTTCTTTTCCTGAACCACTATATCCGATTTTCTATCATCTATCTTTTGAATTGTGAGCAATAGATGATCCCATGTGCTGTAGACTTCATCATTTTCTGTGATGCTTTGTGGCTCATGTTTCCAATGTTTTTCAGCCACCTCAGTACCATAATGTTTGCACAATCCCCAGTGCAACAGTCTCACCACATTATTATGCCTTTCAGTATACAGTCCTTCTGCCATTAGTATGTCACAACCAGCAACAAGGTGTGCAACTGTTTCCAATTCTGTTTTACAAAACCTACATTTGTCTGTTTCTCCCACATGTTCAATGGACTTTGTAAACCAACATGTCCATAGCCCACTATATTGGGCCACCAATATTCATTTCTTGGTTTGAATTCACCTCTCCTTAACCATGCCTGCATTTGTTCCTGATCAACATGAGGTTCTTCCAAAAGTTTTCTATACTTGCAAGTATATTTATCCATTTGTATGTTTCTTGCCTTTTCATCTGGTCCTTCACCTTATATTCTTTCATTTTTTGGCACATTCAGTTGCTGCCTGGTTTTTATCCACTTGTGGTTTGATTTCCATTCCTGCTTGACGCTGATATGCTTCTGCTAGCCTAAGCAGGGAAGTCATCTTAGATTTATTCTCCTCATGTTTCAAAACTTTCACTACATTTGGGTCTTGTGAGGTCAGCAGATATGTGTGGAGTCCCACAATTGCAGATCTATACATGTAATCAATTTCAAGGAGGTCCATCTTTCCTTTGGAATGGGGATTATATAATCTTGGTATGCATTGATTTTTATAAATCATTTGGTGGGCATAATTCCTTCTTGTTCATAGGTTGATACTAGGTTATCAGCCCTAGGGCCTATACAAGCCTAGCCATAACAATTCCCTGGCTATTTCTTCCCACACTATTTACTTCCCTGGACCCCTGTCTAGCACGGTGACTGACGTGATCCCCGGGGTGAATTTCCTTTCTCCCATCCAATCATCAAGGTTCCTTTTGAAGAGGGCCAAAGTGGCACTCTGCTTGACATGTATGGGCAATCTATTCCAGAGTCTGGGGAGTCTCTGGGTCAGGAATCTATTCCTCCAGCATGTTTTGTTTATTGCGATGACACGATTTAGATCCCTAGAGCATGTGGCTCTGAGGGATTGGGATTTCTTTAAGTGTAGCATGTCCAACAGTTCTGGGTTTGACATGGCCTTATATGTTAAGCAGAGATCGCCTCTGAGTAGACGATATGCGACAAGAGTATAGCTGAAGTTTTTTAAGGTGGTCAGTGTAGGGCATCTGCTTTAGGCCTGTGATTCTTTTAGTGAGGTATTTCTGCGGCCTTTCCAGTTGTTGCAGATGTCTTGAGAGGTACATACCAAACGAGGCGTTGTATTCTATAATGGGTCTAATAAGGAATGAGTACAGTGGGACAATGACCTCCTTTTTTCTGGATGAAAAGCCCTTAGTGATGAGGTGTGCCACATAGAAGGATTTCCTGACTGTTGTGGCGATGTGGTTATCGAAGGCGAGACCACTGTCCACCTGTGTCCCCAAGTCTCTTATCATACTTTCGGTGTTTAGTGTACTGCCACCTATGTGGCAATTCACAGGTACATGTTTTTTCCCAAAGGGGATAACTATACATTTCTTGACATTGAGCTTGAGCCCATGGCTCTGGCACCAAGCATCTGTTTCTATAAGGCTCTTTTGTAGACTATCCACATCATTTGGGGATTCAATAATGGCCCCCAGTTTGCAGTCATCTGCAAACTTTGCTAGCCAAAGTCCCTTAGTGTTGGCCTGTACTTTAGAGAAGTAGATGCCAAACAAGAGCGGTCCCAGGACTGAACATTGAGGTACTCCACTTGTCCCTTGTCTGGAGCTGGATTTGGAGTCGGCTACTTTTACAGTGTGGGTTCCATCAGTAAGCCAGTTAGCAAACCATTGGGTGATGTAGGGATTAATGCCCTGCTTAGTACATTTATCTAGGATTCCAGAGTGGGGGATGGTGTCAAAGGCCTTGGCAAGGTCTAGATAGGCTGTGTGGACCACCTTACCCTTGTCCATGGCTCTTGAGACTGATTCGAAGAAGTCAATCAGGTTCAGAAGGCAAGATCGGCCCTTCACAAACCTAAACTGGGTGGGATCCAGTGTTTTAAGGTTGCCAAGTTCTTTGTTTATAAGTTCCATGATAATACGCTCCATGGCCTTGCAGATAAGGCTCATCAGACTGATGGGATGGTAGCTTCTGGGATCCAAGATGAATCCCCCCTTGTGGAGTGGGATAACTGTAGCTCTGCGCCACTCAGTGGGCATGAAACCTGAGGTGAGGCTATGATTAAACATGACACTTAGGTGAGGTGCCAGTTCATATTGTATTTCATGTAGTACACAGCCCGGGATGTCATCTGGTCCCATGGATGCTGTATTCTTAGCTTTGGAGAGTGCGTTTTTTTTCCTCTGTGGCCATTACCAGAATTTGGCAATCTTCCAGTATTGAGATGGGCCATTTAGGGGGTGAGACGGGGGTGAAGTTGGCACTGAATCTATCTGCCAGGATATTGGCAATATCCTTGGGATCAGTATATTTAATGCCATTCTGTTTTAGCTCAGAGCAGATCTGATCATTGCCATTTAGATTCTTGACATAGTTATAGAATGCCTTGTGGTTGTCTTTGGAATCTTTGGCAATTTTATTTTTATAACTAGCTTTGGAGGATTTTATTACGGATCTCAGTTTCTTACTGAGGCTGGTAAGGGAGTTTTTTGCATCCTGGGATTTTCCTCTTTTCTGAAACAATTTCTTCCTTTTGTTGTAAAGTTTGTTTATGGCAGAGGACCACCAGATTGGCTTCCTTTTTTTGGATGAGAGCATCTTGGTTCTATTTGGGATGGCACAATTCATGCATGAATGGATGTACTTGTACAGTGCCTTAGTGTAGGATTCAGCAGGTGAACTTTCAGTTCCTGTCTGCATGGGTGTCATGAAGTTTGTCACTTCTGACTTGAGTAGCAAGAAGTTGGCTTTGGAGAAGTTTTTTTATGGAGGTTTCCTTAATGGGGGGTGGGGGTGGGATGTGGATGTTGAGGGTGATTAGCTTATGGTCAGACCTGATTAACAAGGGGGTGACTATTGCCCATGTTGGTAATGACCAGGTCTAGGATATTGGAGCCCCTGGTGGGACTATGGATTAGTTGATCCAGGGCGTTGGAATTTATGAATTCCAAGAAACGTTGGGCAAATGTGTTGGTACACAAGTAGTTTTCCCAGTTAATGGCAGGGTAGTTAAAATCACCCAGTATTAGGGTGCTTGGTTCCATCTTAATATTTTCCAGTATGTTTAGAAAGGTGTAGTGAGAATCTTGGGGCATGGTGGGGGATCTGTAGCAAGCTACAATTTGGATTGCAGTCTTACCTAGTGTTAGTTGCACCTGGAGAATTTCAGACGGATTGTGTTGTTGCGTTAGCCTGGTGGTGTGAATATCCTTGGTGAATATTGACACTCCTCCACCTTTAGTGTTTCGGTCCTGGTTTGGTGGCTGAAAAGTGTGGTAAGAGTTGTAGCCTGGTATTGCAGGGGTGCTCTCTGGAGCCTTGAACCAGGTCTCGGTTACTGCACAGATATTGATGTTCTCCATTTTTAGGAGTGCCTTGAGAGAGTGCATTTTGAGATTTAGACTTCTAGCATTAAGTAGCATTACCTTCAGATTTTGCATGCTTGTATCCATTACGGTGGTGGTTTTGTCCTTTGAACTTTGCCTAAAAAAGGCACTATAGGGGTGGTAAGAGCCTTAGCCAGTAACCTGAATCCCAGGAGCGACAGGTGCAGACCATCTCTGGCAAGTAGCGTGGTCCGTCGATCATGTCGTCCCAGGCAGACACTGGATCCCCTTTGAATGACACCAGAGGCTTATCCAATTGTTAAAGTCAATCATTTTGTCCTTATATTGGGGTATCATTCTGGGAGAAGGCAGGATGCTACTCAGGGCTAGGGTCATACCTGCCTGGGCCACATGATCCAAGAGCTCTTCCATGTCTCTTTTCATGTAGTCCAGGGAGGTACATCTCAAGTCATTCACTCCAACATGGACAATGACAGAGTCATATTTGTACTTGTTGTGGAGTGACTTGAGTGTATGCTTTATGTGGCGGATCCTGGCACCCGACAGGCAGCTGACTGTAATTTTCTCCTTGTTCAACCTGGTGAGTGGGACATCAGTGTGCTAGACTATAGAGTCACCTATGACTAAAGTGTTAGGTACGTTGTCTTGCCTTAGGGGCTGTTGCTGGGTGGCACACTGGTGTTGTGAGCTATGTGACACTTTGGTTGTGATTGGTGTTTGTTTGCGTTTCAGTTTCAGAGGTCCTTGCTGCTTTGGGCAGGTTACAGCTAAGGGCCTTCGCATATGTGGATTTAGTGTTGCTATGTGTGGGTGTTGGTGGTGTGGGTTTAGAAGGGCTATGTGTTGCTTGAGGTGTAGTGTGGGTATTAACCTTCTCTTGACTGTCTTGCACAATCTTGGATGGAGAGAGCTTTGCTTTCATTTTGGCTATGTAAGTGTATCTCTCACAAGTTGTAGTGTTGGGTGGTAGGAAGAGAGGGTTGCTGTGTACGAGGCAATTGCTGCATTGCCCCAGTATGCCCAGATTCACCAGGTGGACAGGAGAAATCACCAGAAGCTGACCCTTGGACATGCCTGGTTTGGTGCTTTTTTTTTTTGTAAAGTACAGGAGCTGTTTTCCCTTACCTTAGCAAGGTACTTTGCAATTATAGGCTGTTTAGTGTCTACAATTAATTTCTCCTTATTAACAAGGAGAGGTGAGTGCTTGCATCAGTTTAAGGCTTCCTAGTTCTTTACAGCAGGTATTAGAGCAAGTGCTAGTCACAGGGATGCTTAAAGGTAAGATGAAAAAAAATGCACACTGCAGTGTGCACTAGAAAAGTTAGATTGCGAAAGTAGGTAACTTAAGTTTTACCTGTCTAAAAAGTTAAGTTTTAGTGGAGAGTTACTGTTTTTAAAACAGCAAGATAGATTGAAAGGGGTGGTCACTTTTGTATTCTGGTACTATGGAATACAGTAGGATAGCCAATAAATTTAAATAGTTGAAGGGAAGTGATTTCAAAAATGATGATTTTTGTGATTACTCGCACAAGCCAGTGAAAGCAGGGAGGAAATGAGATATATGGTCAGATTAACATAAGGGGCAGGCAACTAGAAAGACAGTGGTATTTAACAAGACAACTGTAACTGCATGGAAAAAAATTTCTGCCCGACTCAGAAGAGACAGAGCTGTGGTCTCTTTTGAAGTTTTAATATGCAGTTAAAGCAGAATGCAAGTAAAACACAAGGTAAAGAAAAAAAACACAGTATTCAAAATATAAAAAGGCAATAAAGTAATACAAAATACAACAAATAAAAGCAAACTAACCTTTCCTTCACAACAAAGTGTAGCAGAGTCTGGATGAGCCTTTCTGGTAAAGCCAGAAAGTCTGCTGCCCCCCCAGGTTTACATGCTACTCTTCCTTTGTAAACTTCTTAGATTAATTTAGACATAGCTGTAAATTCCTTTTAATTTATGGTACTACCTTCCTCCTTCACCACTTGGCAGCATACACCCTGAAAAGTTCTGCAAAACACCTTTACACAGCCCTACAAAGTATAAACTGTTCACTTTTCTCTCTGTTCCTCACTTGAGAGTCTGTGGAATTAACTTTCACTTCTCGAGGCTTGATCTGATGAACTATAGTATTCTTTAACATTTTTTCTCTAGTCCAGTCACTACAAAGATATAACCCTCTCCCTGCCTTTACCTGTATTCTAGCTTCTGTTCACTGATTGTTTTCTCTGGGCCAGCTCTTCTCTTGGCTCTATATCCCTCCTCTCCCATCCCTTCTCCCTCCAACTTATCCCCTCCCCCTAAGGCAAGTTCCCACCTTAAAGTTATCATTATGACTATGCTTCCAGTGGCACCATTTTAAAAATACCAGGACTAAATCATGTCCTCTTGCCTCTGAGTTAGTCCTGCAGCCAGGTTGCTCGTCTTGCTTGCACTGTATTAATGTAACTCTTTTAATGTGTAACTGCTTCCGTTATTGTCATTTTACACTTGTGTTGGAAGATTGTTTATGTTTCTCTACTTTACTAAGTGTACTTTATAGGTTGCTGTTAGACCCAATTGGTTTACCACTGTTGTTGTTTGTACCATTTAGCTTAAATTGTCCTAATTGTGGTCTCTAGATGCTTAATATGCTTATAGATGCATAGTGTCTGCTAGTATTTTGCTTAGAATTATCCTTATCTAATCACTAGATGTTTGAACATAGTGGTTAGATTTGGAGCTATTACCATTTTGTGCCCATAACTGTAAATAGTTTTAGTCACTAGAAGCTGAATCACTTCTGTATCATTAGCGACTGCTTTAAGGTATACTTTCATTACATTTAGCCGTCGTATAGTTCACTAAGAACTAAATTCAAGGTTAGCATCTTAGTGACCACCATTATTTAGGTCAGAAGTGTACATATTGCGTTACTAGAAGCTAAACTACTGTTGGTTTCTTAGAGACTACTATACTTTACCTTATACTACCTTTTTGTATTATTTGAGTCACTAGAAGCTGCGTATACTGCTAGAGTCTTAGCGACTACCTTTATATAGCTCTGAAGAGAACACACTTAGTCTCAAGAGGCTGTATTACTGCTGTAAACTCAGTGACTGCTTTAACTTATCCTTACATCACATTTTTCAAGTCCTGCTGACCACACTGCCTAGCAACTATAATAGCTGTCCTCAAAGGCAAAGTAGTGCTCTAATTTCAGCTAGCAAAACCGTACTTAAGCATTTAAACGGAATGTAAGGCTGGAGTCTTGGTGACTGTTAATTGTAGCGTTATTCAACCTTACTTAGCCTTTTACTACTCTGTTATGTTTAAAGACTGTTTATTAACCATTAGTAGCTGCATGTAACACCTGAATCTGTTCTTAGACAAATGTAAGACTATTTATCATTTAGTAAAGTGTGTCTGCTAATGTTCTTTGTCAAATGTTAAGACTGTATTTGTTTAGCATTTAGTAAAGTGTGTCTGCTAATGATGCATTTTTTGGCTGACTTGGGGTATTGTTTTTAGCTATAGAACTACCTAATTCACACAAGTGATCACCCTCCATTTTTATTTTTTCTTCTATTTCTGTCCTGCTCTTGTCTCTCCCTCTTCATATACCTTTCTGTCCTTCTTCTTTACATCCTCTTTCCATAGTACATGCTCGTACTACGTCTCCCACTCTAAACTCACCTTTTTCCTACCTATCCTCCTACCAAACCCCCTCTATTTCCCCTTAATTACAGTTTATTTATTTATTTCTCTTCTCTCTTTACAGCTTGCTCCCTCGGGTGCTACCTCTACCTGCTTTTTGTACAGGAATTCCCTCCCATCTGAGTGAAGACATCCTTGGATAAGCTGCTCCCAGGCTCAATCAACTCCAACCTAACTAAATGGCTTAGTTTCCCTCCTATGAAGGAACATAAGTGTATGTAGCTATATTGAACATTGCTGTTGGCAATTTATAATTTTGCCCAGCATTCTACATTGGTATGAATGACAGCAGCCTGCCGCAGTCCGCTGCCCCCCCAAGTTTACATGCTACTCCATGTCCACTTCCTTTGTAAACTTCTTAGATTAATTTTGACATAGCTGTAAATTCCTTTTAATTTATGGTACTGCCTTCCTCCTTCACCACTTGGTGGCAGCATACACCCTGGAAAGTTCTGCAAAACGCCTTTATACAGCCCTACAAAGTATACACTGTTCACTTTGCTCTCTGTTCCTCACTTGAGAGTCTGTGGAATTAACTTTCACTTCTCAAGGCTTGATATTATGAACTATAGTATTAACGTTTGTTCTCTAGTCCGATCCCTACAAAGATATAACCCTCTCCCTGCCTTTACCTGTATTCCAGTTTCTGTTCACTGATTGTTTTCTCTGGGCCATCTCTTCTCTTGGATCTACCTGCTCCATTTGCCCTGCGGGCTCACTCCGCTCCCCTACCCTACCCCCAATTCCTACCCACCCCCAGTGCTCCTACACTTATCCTAGATAAAAGTCTCCTCCCCTTCATCTCTCCCAATCCACTCACATCTCCTCACTATCCCCTCCGCTCTCATCCTCCAATACTTTCTCACCCCCTCCCCATCCCAAACCTTATAGCACTTTACTCACTTCTAAACACCTCTCTCTTACACTCACATAGTTCCCCCTACATCCAACTACTTCTTCAGTACCCTCCACCCAACTATTCATGTATACCTACTCCATACCATGCCTTCTCAAACCTTTCTCATCCCTTCCCTCTGCCTACTACTACTGATTCCTTTATACCATGCTACCTCTTATTCCTCTTATGAACTACCCCCTTCTTTCCTATTCCCTCTTCACCCTACCATCATCCTCAACACTCATTATCACTCTACCATATCTTACTTTCACACTATATCACCCTCCCTAGTTCAACTAAACCCACTTCTCTGCTTCAGACTAAAACTTCTACCCCTCTTAATGAAACGTCATATTCCTAAAGCATTATTATACCTCCCACAAAACACTAGGAGTAAACCCAAACTCCTGCTCTCATTCCCCTTTAACTGCATACATCCCAACCCAGGACCTAGTACCAGCAACAATCCAACTTCCCCTATTACCACCCATATTACCAACCCTAAATATCTCAAACTCCTGACCATCAATGCCCAGAGTCTAAAAAACAAAATAGCCCACTTCCACACTTGGCTATACCATACCCTACCTGACATAGTAGCCGTCTCTTGAGACATGGCTAAAACCCAATATTTCTGACTCTGAAATCCTACCCCCTGCATTTCAAGCTCTTAGATATGACCGCCTAAAAAAGAAGGGAGGAGAAGTGGCCTTAATCTACTCTAGCCTACTCTCCATCACTCACTACCAAAATCCTATTCCTCAGTTCAACAACCCTGAACTAGTCATAGGAATTCTCCATAACCATAAAAGCATCTGTGTCATAGCCCTCTATATTCCCCCTGGAAACAATACAAATATACTTCAGGAAATACTTCTATGGGCCTCAACCAATATTAAGTTTGAGACTTACATCCTAGGAGATGTAAACATTGACTGGAACAAAATTGATAATAATAATCCCACCATCTCAATTAACCTATATAATTTCAGTCAACTTACAAATACCATTACCAGACCTACTAAAAACAACCCCCCAGGCTCCATACTTGACTGGATCCTAGTCTCTCACCCTAATAAAATCTCCCATAAGGGCACCTTACCAGACTCCATTAGTGACCACTTGCCAGCCTTCGTCCATAGAGCAACTCCCTCCTCTCCTCACCAACATCAATATATCCACACATGAAACCTCACAAACTTTAACCCCACAACTTTCTCCAATTCTCTCAAACTAATAAACTGGGATAATCTAAAAACTCTTCCTCTAGACCAGGCCGTTGAACATTTAAACTTAACCTTCTTAGCTACCCTCAACTCTCATGCCCCCCAGAACAAAACGTATAAAAACCAACTCAGCCCTTTGGCTTACTAAAGACCCCAAAATACATATGAAACAAAGGGACAAAACCTGGAAACTTTACCATCACAATAAGAACCCATTTGAACCAAGAGATGCTTATTCATGTAGAACCAAAGGGGTGGTATATGCATTAAGATGTCCTTGTGCTCTGTTTTACATAGGGGAAACAAAAAGGGAATTCTGTGTCAGATTCATGGAGCATTTAAGAGATATTAGGAATATGAGAGAAGATAAGATAATTGCTTTACATTTTAAAATGGTTCATGATAGTGATATCACTATGTTACAAGGCACAGTTTTAGAAACAGTGGAATGTTTTTGTGATGATGAAAATATATTAAAACAAAAATTATGGCATAAAGAGAGTATTTATATTTTAAAGTATAAAACACTTGTGCCTAATGGTCTAAATAATGACCTGAATTGGAAATGTTTGCTTTAAAGATTTGGAAACTATTAATTATTTAATTGAATAATTGATGTTAATTATGTAAGGTATATAAATGTGTGTAAACGTTTATTACTGTTTGATACTCCTTGAAGGTGGTAACACCGAAGCGCTAGAGAATAAAAGTTTGGTACTTGCCTTGCTGTTTGTCATTTTTTTGCCACAGTCGGTGGCTTTTGGGTCAGTGTTGTTTAATATTGGAGGAAGGAGGAGAGGAGGTTTTTTGATTTGGTGTGTTGGGGTATGGCTCCTGACCCTAACATGGATGTTCCTCGTATATTTCGGGAAGAACCAGTGTCCCTTATGGGAGCAATTGGTGGTGTGGGAGCTCAGGGGGGCTCCCAAAGAACTATGGAACATTATTTAAATGGCTCTGTACACATTTTGAGTACAACGTTAGAAAATCGGCCAGCTGATATAACTATGGGTCCATTGTTTGAGACTTTTGTTAAAGAAAGAGCAAAAAGAGTGCTTGATCCCTTTAATTCTGTGGGACAGACTGTGAATGTCATTCCGTCTGATATGAGAGAGTTATGTGAAAAATATAAAAGGTTATTGGAAAAAGAGACTAAAACCTATTTTAACATTCTAGGTCTGCAGAGATATATAGATTTGGACATTACACCCAAAGGGCTAAGATTTATTAAAAATCCCAGTACTCCTTTTGATTTGAACTGTCCGATAGATAAATAGTTCAAGGAGCGCTGGTTTAAGGTTTTGCATAAATGTGTAGTCGAATGGCTACACATTTTACTAGAGAGAGATCAAATTAAGCATAAAAAATTAAAACAGGAGTTGGCGGCCCTGTCTCAGACCATCAGCAGTTCCATGGGAGTCCAAAGTATTAAAAGTTTTTTGGAAAGAACTAATAAAAATTTAATTTCATTAGAAGCTGAGCTTGTGGAGAAAAATAAATCTAAATTGAAGAGAGATATGAATGAATATGAGGCTGGACTTGCTTTCACATATTCGTCCAATCGGAAGGTGGGGGAATCGGAAACGTCAGCACATTAAGTTTAAAAGGAGTGCCTCTGCATCATTTATTTCCTCGGGGGAAGAGAGCCGTTATGAGACCGATGCGAGCGATGACTTTCCTGAGTTACCACAACCGGAAAGACCAGCGGAATATGCGCGAACCTTTCGGTACCAGGAGAGACAGCCACAGCCACAGCAACAACAGCAGGCTCGCTAAGGACAGAAGCGTACAAGGAACTTCGGGTATAACTACGGTGATGCAGGGAGGGATTACAGAGTGGACTTTAAACAAGGACAGAACAATGGACATTATTTCAACAAAAAATTTAAACGGTGAGTCATGTATTGAACCAAATTCACTGGTTAATTTATCATGTTGTAATTTAACGCAGGAACAGGTTTCTGTGTTAAACTTAGGGCTCAAGTTTGTGCCCACGGTGTTACCAAGAGGACATATGGTAAAGCAAGAAATGTTTAGATTTTTAAGAAAAATATTTAAAAAAATTATTTTGCTAGGATTTCAGGAGTTAATATTGATATTAGAAGTAACTCTTTGCTTAATGATTCTGACGAAAGTTTCTTTTCCTGTATTGATGAAACGGGGGAGATGCATGACAATGATGTGGAAGATAACATGCTTTGTAACGAAGGAAATGTAATTAATACGTCTTTTATACCAACATTTAATAAGTTTATACCACCATTTGAAAATCCACGTGTTTCATAATTTGGGTCAATGATAGGATTTGGAGGTGGGAATATTTGTGAATCTGTGTTGTTAGATAAACATAAAATAAAACATAATTTAACTTTTAGGGAATGGCAAGCATTAAGAACTTTAGAAAAAAGGAAGGATATAGTGATAAAACCTTCTGACAAAGGGAATAAGATTGTAATTATGAATGCACTCCAATATTTTAATATGTGCATGAAACTTTTGAATGATGTTGATGTGTACGAGAAATGTAGTATTAACAAATACAAACAAGCAGTAGTTGAATATGAGAAAATGCTTGATGACAGTGTTAGGAAGGGTTATTTCACTGATAAGGATGTCAAGGACAAACGTTTTAATTGTAACAGTGAAATAGCTGTTTTTTCCTGCCTACCAAAGATACACAAAAGTATGGTGCAGCCACCGGGTAGACCAATTATTTACGCCTGCAAGTATCTTCTGCATAACATGGGTTTAGTATTACATAAAATATTGTTACCTTATAATAAAGCATCTCCAGTATATATTCAGGATAGTTTAGATTTATTAAATAAAATTTCTCTGTTGAAATGGGATGAGAAAATTTCTGGTTGGTACTTGATGTAAGGAGTTTGTATACCTCCATCAGACATGAAGATGGCATAAAGGTTATTAAATATTTTATGGAAGATAGTCCTTTTTCTAATTTTGCAGTGGAAATGGTTAGTTTTTGTTTGAAAAATAATTATTTTTATTTCAGTAATGAGTTATATAGACAGAAGCGGGGTACGGCAATGGGGGCAGCATTTGCCCCCATGTATGCCAATATTTTTATGTCTTTCTTTGAAACAGTTTTTATTTCATCTGTATTTTATGAAAAAACATGTTGATTTTTATTTTCGATACATAGATGATCTGATATTTGTGTGTGATGGAGGTTTAAATGAAGTGGATGATTTTATACTGGAAATGCATATAAACCCATTTGGTCTATCATTTGATGGAATACAGAAAGGGAATAAAGTGGTATATCTGGATCTAATTTTGGAAGGAAATATGGATGGAAGTATTTCTTCCAATATTCACAGGAAGTTTGTTGATGGGAATCAGTATCTCCATTAATCTAGTTGCCATCCCCCCATGTATTAAGGGCTTTACCCTATGGGGAATTAGTCCGCATCTCTAGACTATGTAGTAATGAAAATATGTTGGGGAAGGAAATGGAACAAACTAAGGATATGTTTTTGAGAAGGGGTTATAACCCAGATATTCTGATGGAGGCTGAAACCAGAGTTTGGGAAAGAGTATATAAAAATAGTAGTAGAAGGAGTAATAGATATAGTTATATGGTGTTAAATAGTATATGGGCACCTGAATATGAAGATGTGAATATAAATAAGGCAGATACAATTTATTATGCATCTGTGTATAACATAAAAAGTGAAGAAATAAGGACATTAATAGAATACTATTGGAAGTACTTGTTAGAAGATAAATTTTTGGCGGAGATTCTGCCACAGAAGCCCCTTTTTTCATATAAGAGGGGAAGGAATCTAAAAGATATGGTGGTACATGGCAGATTCAGTTTACCAGCTGTTAGTATAACTAACTTATTAGTAACAAAGGGAACATCGTGCTGCAAGAGATGCAGTGTTTGTGTAAATATTGTGAATACTTTCAATAATATAAATGGGGTTAAATTTGAACCCAGAGATGCTTATTCATGTAGAAGCAAAGGGGTGGTATATGCATTATGATGTCCTTGTGCTCTGTTTTACATAGGAGAACCAAAAAGGGAATTCTGTGTCAGATTCATGGAGCATTTAAGAGATATTAGGAATATGAGAGAAGATAAGATAATTGCTTTATATTTTAAAATGTTTCATGATAGTGATATCACTATGTTACAAGGCACAGTTTTAGAAACAGTGGAATGTTTTTGTGATGATGAAAATATATTAAAACAAAAGTGATGGTATAAAGAGAGTATTTATATTTTAAAGTATAAAACACTTGTGCCTAATGGTCTAAATAATGACCTGAATTGGAAATGTTTGCTTTAAATAAAGATTTGGAAACTATTAATTATTTAATTGAATAATTGATGTTAATTATGTAAGGTATATAAATGTGTGTAAACGTTTGTTACTGTTTGATACTCCTTGAAGGTGGTAACACCGAAGCGCTAGAGAATAAAAGTTTGGTACTTGCCTTGCTCTTTGTCGTTTTTTTGCCACAGTCGATGGCTTTTGGATCAGTGTTGTTTAATAATAAACTGGGATAATCTAAAAACTCTTCCTCTAGACCAGGCCGTTGAACATTTCAACTCAACCTTCTTAGCTACCCTTAACTCTCATGCCCCCCAGAACAAAACGTATAAAAAACAACTCAGCCCTTTGGCTTACTAAAGACCCCAAAATACTTATGAAACAAAGGGACAAAACCTGGAAACTTTACTATCACAATAAGAACCTAGACGCCTTTCTTAAATATAAACAACTCCGTAGCCTAATCAAAAAACATATTATATGGGATAAAAAAAAAGTACAGTTGTGTACACTTACCATACATGTAGATGTTAGAGTGTATTCACTGTTGCAGTCATTACATTTGGGTAATCTGCTTGCAGGTTGCCCTCAGTCAGCCTGATTAACAAAGTCTTGGGTCCTGTGTCAGTTGCTGTCCCTTCTTCCACGATGTCAGGTCATCAGGGGTATAAAACATGCAGCCGATGCCATTACATCAGTTTTTCTTGCCCCAGATGTCAGGTGCCCCCCTAATGGGAAGTAATTAAACATAAAAGCACCAACGTATACCTCCAAAAAGCAAATACACCAAAAAGGCTTTTAAGCATAGTAAAGGAAAGTAGAGGTATAGCCAAAATAAGTTAGGGGGCTGGTGGGAGGGTAACCAGGACTGCAAGAGAGAATACACCTGAACATCTACATTTATGGTAAGTGTACATACTGTACTATGTTCTTCGTGTTTCACTGTTGCAGTCATTACATTTGGGTAGATTCCCAAAGCTATGGTTGGGAGGAGGAGTCTAGATAGCATTAGGGCCAGCTATAAGGCCCTGCAAGACTGCAGTGGCAATGCCAGCTCTGGATTTAGAGAAAATTGGCAAATGATAATGCTTGGTGAAACTATGTACAGAACTCCAGGTAGCAGCTTCTAGGATGTCCCTGGTAGGGACGCCTCTGACAAAGGCTGTAGAGGTAGATGCAGCCCTAGTGGAGTGAGGTCTGATCCCCTGGGGGATAGGTTTTCCATGGTGATTATAGCAGAAATGAATGCAATGGCTTATCCATTTAGAAATGGTTTGCTTTGAAATAGCCTTCCCCTCGGCCCCTGCAGCAAATGCTACCAACGGTTGTTCAGATTTCCTTTGAGGTTTAGTCCTGTCCAAGTAGAATCTAAGTTGTCTGTGCACATCTAAGGAATGCAGTATGCGTTCCCCTTTATTCTGTGGACTGGGAAAGAAGGTTGGCAAATGAATGGACTGATTAAGAGCCACACTGGATACCACCTTGGGCATGAAGGATGGATTGGTTCTGAGTGACACCCTGTCTGCATGAAAGATGATGAAAGGCTCCACTGCCATAAGGGCCTGTAATTCATGCCATAAGGGCCTGTAATTCAGATACCCTTCTATCTGAAGTGATCTAAGAGGAAAGCTGTTTTCCAAGAAAGACATTTTAAGTCTGCAGTAGCAGCTGGCTTGAAAGGAGGTAGAGTGAGTTTATCCAAGACAAAGTTAAGGTCCCAGGCTGGGGTTGGAGCTCTCCTGGGTGATCTCAAATTGTTGACCCCTCTGAGGTACTGCTTGAGCAGTGGATGAGAGAAGAGGGGAGGTTCTGTGTTATAATGAGCTGAAATGGCTGAGGCGTGGATTTTAATGGAGGAAAAAGACAGGCCCTTGTGAAGCATCTCAGTTAAGTATTGTAAAATCTGAGGTAAACTGGGCGCTGCTTTGCTCATACCTTGAGATTGGTTCCAGGCACAGAATCTTTTCCATTTTTCAGCATAACATTTTCTAGTACTAGGCCTCCTTGCCTCTAAGATGATATCCATCACAGGTTTGCTGAGGGATGGTAAAGGAGAGTAAGTAATTAGCCAGGCTGCAAGGTTCAGTGTTGGAAGCCGAGAGTGCAGAATCTGGTCCTCCTGCTGAGACAGCAGGGAATGAGTCTGAGGCAGGTGCCATGGAGATAACCATGACACACTGCGCAGGAGGGGGTACCAGTGATGGCGCGGCCAGTCTGGAGCAATCAAAATCATCCTTGGTTTGTCCTGTTTGACTTTTAGTAGTACTTTGGAGAGCAGAGGCAGAGAAGGAAAGGCATAAACTGATAGTTTTTTCCAGCTGAAGGATAGAGCATCCACTTTCCAGGCTACTTTGTGGGGAGTCCTTGTGCAAAATTTGCCCAATTGGTAGTTCTGGGGAGAGGAAAACAGGTCTTTATCTGGGCTCCCCCATTTGCTTGTCAACATGTTGAAAATCCTTTGTTCCAGTTTCCACTCATGTGGGTCCATGAGGTTTCTGCTTAGTCGATCTGCCAGTGTATTTAACTATCCTGGCAGGAATTGAGCTTGTAGGTGCACTTGGTAGCTCAAGGCTGCGTTCCACAATGCCATGGCTAGTCTGCAGAGGGGGTAAGAATGTGTACCCCCCTGCTTGTTTATGTACCACATAACAGTGGTGTTGTCAGTCTTTACCATTAGTTGCCCTGGAAGAATGTGGTCCTTGAAGGCTGTCAGAGCATTCTGTACAGCTAACATTTTTTTTTGATTGATATGCAGGTGCATTTGACTTGGGTTCCATTTGCCCTGAATGCACTTCCCTGCCAGGTGAGCCCCCCATGCATAGTCTGATGCATCTTTTGTTAGGGTTTGGGCAGCAGGGGGTGGTGTGAAAGGTAGTCCCTTGTTTTGGTGGCAGGCCTCTGCCCACCAAAGGAACTCTAGGCGTAGGCAAGGTAGGATAGGAATCATTGTTTCTAGGTTTTGAGAATGTTGACACAATAGGCTTCTTACATACCACTGTAGCTTCCTCATATACAGTCTTGCATATGGAATTAGAAGAATGCAGGAGACCATGAACCTCAAGGCTTGCAGTATTTGTCTTGCAGATAGCAGGGTTTTTGTGGCCACTTGTTTGAAGTAAGTTGTCAAATGAATTTGCTTTCTTGGTGTGAGGTAAGCCATCTGGGAAGTTGTATTCAAGCTTGCTCCCAGGAATATAATTTGTTGACAGGGTACCAGTTGTGATTTCTTTTCGTTTATGGTGTATCCCAGACAAGTTAGAACCCTTTTTACAAAGGCCAGATGATTCAAAAGTATTTCCTGGCTTTCTGCCTAAATTAGTGAACAAAAGAAAAAGGAAGCTCGAACCAAAACACGGCAGCCAGAAAATAATGTCCTGAACGTAAACGGTTTATTTTAAGAAACACAATACGTTTTCGTTACAACCACTCAAGTAACTTCTTCAGAGGATTATGACAAGAGTACAATAAGGCGCCAAATTTAAACTAATATTGGCGTAATTATGTCAGTAAACGCTTTTAAGTTGGAATTAAGTCACAACTCTATCAATCAGCATAAGAATGGTAAACACATGGTTAAGAACCACCAATCTATGATTAAATATAAAAAACTAAGACGCAATACTGCAATAAATACAAAATAAAATTAAAAACAATAGGAAACCTTTTTCCTAAATACATTTACATCAATAAAAACCTACTAAGTAATACTTGTATTTACTTCATAAATAATGCACTTTCATGTACTAATCACCATGTTGGTTAACTAGAATCCAAATAAAATGTAATATGTTGTAGCAAACGTCAAAAAGAATTCTTATAATATATTTAACATATCATGGCTAAATGAGAACTATCTCAGAAAACTTCTAAGTTTTAAGAGACAGGCTATATTACAGTTTTCATTAAGGCCAGGCAAAGAAAACGCATCTAAAATAAGTTGCCATTCAAGCTCTCGGACTTCCAGTAAAAGGGATGATGGGCCCTAGGGTCAGGAGGAATTTGATCAATAGCTTGAAAATGGAAGCTATGACCTGGGTTAGCATTAATATGCTTAGCTAAAGCATTTTCCTTCTTATTTTTCTTTATAGCATAAATATGTTCATATAGTCTCTCTCTAAATTTTCGATCAGTTTTACCTAGGTAAAAGGCAGAACAACAATCGCAATTAGCCAAATATACAATGCTTTTTGACTCGCAATTAAGTTTATATTCAATAAAAAGTTTTTTGTTGTTTACTGCAAAAGAACTACCCGATTTAACATATCTACACATGTTGCACGACCCACATAAAAAGTACCTTTAGATCTAGTATTAGCTGTGGTATTTTTCTTTTCTAATATACTTTTAAGGTTAGCTCCTCTCCTATACACTATAGAAGGAGAAGGTCCAAGTTTGTCTGTCAAGAATTGGTTACCCCTAATGAGGTGCCAATTTTTGAACAGAATAGATTTAATTTGTTCCATATCTTTATTAAAGGTGGTAACAAAACTAATATTGTAAACATATTATTAAAGGAAAATGTGGGTCATGCTGATTAGATGTGCAAAAATTCTCTATAATACTACCATTCAAAGGTTCTGAAGAGAATAAGTGTTCACTGTTCCTAGGAGGAATAAGATTGTTACAGTCAGATGGCAACAAGTTTTCCTTAATGCAAGATAGAAGGGGCACGTATACCCCACTGTTACATTTAAACTCGACTTCCTGAACCAAGTTGTCTATCAAAGAAGAAGGGTAACTCCGATTAATGAACATTTCTCTAAGAAGTTGGCATTCCATATTAAAAGCTTGATCGAGAGAACACATTCTCGCAGCTCTTATGGTGATTAGTACATGAAAGTGCATTATTTATGAAGTAAATACAAGTATTACTTAGTGGTTTTTATTGATGTAAATGTATTTAGGAAAAAGGTTTCCTATTGTTTTTAATTTTATTTTGTATTTATTGCAGTATTGCATC
The DNA here is from genome assembly GCF_019279795.1 of Protopterus annectens. NCBI lineage: Eukaryota > Metazoa > Chordata > Ceratodontiformes > Protopteridae > Protopterus > Protopterus annectens. The sequence goes on along the minus strand of NC_056744.1, from coordinate 1,694,755,097 downwards.
TTAGTTTTTTTATATTTAATTATAGATTGGTGGTTCTTAACCATGTGTTTACCATTTTTATGCTGATTGATAGAGTTGTGACTTAATTCCAACTTAAAAGTGTTTACTGACGTAATTACGCCAATGTTAGTTTAAATTTGGCACCTTATTGTACTCTTGTCATAATCCTCTGAAGAAGTTACTTGAGTGGTTGTAACAATAACGTATTGTGTTTCTTAAAATAAGCCGTTTACGTTCAGGACATTATTTTCTGGCTGCCGTGTTTTGGTTCAAGCTTCCTTTTTCTTTTGTTCACTAGTTTTGTACCTGCGGGATTTTCTGCCTGAATTATACAATCGTCCAGGTATGGGTATATTTGAATATTTCTTTGCCTGCAAAATGCAGTGCAGAGAACTGCGTGTAGCCTGCTTTGAAGCATTGGTATCTTCTGCAAGATTCCCTGATTGGGATGTGCAGGTATGTTTCTTTTAAATCTAGCGTTGCCAACCAGGCATCTTTGCCTAGCATAGGAAGTAATTGGTGAAGAGTCAGCATCTTGAATTTTGAAATCTCCAAATAAGTGTTTAGAGTAGACAGGTCCAGGATAGGATGCCATGAATTGTCTTTCCTGGGTACCAGGAAAAGTCTCGAGTAGAAACCTTGTCCCTTTTCCTCTTCTGGTACCAGCTGAATAGTCCCCATGCTTAAGAGAGAAAGTACTTGTTTCTGGGCCTCTGCCCACTGATTTGGGGGTAGGTCCGGCCACCCACTTGGTGTTGGCAACGTGTGGAAGTGAAATCTGTATCCTTGGGATACTATATTTAAAACTCATTTGTCTTGGGTAATAAGTTCCCAATTCTTTGCATGAAGAGCAGTCTTTCCCCCCAAAGGGGAAGTCAGATGATAAATGCTTGGAAATTTTAAAAGAAAGTCATTGAGACAGTTTACCATAAGGGGGAAGTCTTATTATTTCCAGACTTGGAAGTGGAGGCCCCACCACTGCTTAGTTCTAGGAGTCCCCTGGGACTGATACCTGGGGTTTCTGCTGTGTCTGGGTTTGACTTGAGAAGACCTGGAAGGGGCTGGAAAGGACAAATTCTTAGAGGGCCAGTGCCTACTAAATCTAGGAGGCTGAACTTGCAAAAAAATCTTTTAACAGTTTGCATAGATTTAGCTTTATCTTCCATCTTTTTTAAGAACTTCCTCAGCCTCGATGCCAAACAGGCGGTCCTGATTTAAAGGAGCATCCAACAATTTAGCTTTAACATGATCAGGCAAAGATTGCGCCTTAAGCCAATCATGCCTTCTGAGCACAGAACCAGTAACAGCAACCCTGCAAGAGGCCTCTAATGAATCAAAACCACATTCAAAGTATGTTTTCCAACTTGTTTGGCAGAATGCATTAAATCCTGTAATTCTTTATTTTCCACACAGTCAGGAATCAACATATTTTTCTGTTTAAGCAGTCCAATAACATGTTGCTGATATTTTAACATATGAAACTGGCAGTTTAAAGCCCTAACGGCCAAGGCTGCAGAAGTGTAAACCTTCTTACCCCATCTATCCAGCACCCTGGAGTGTCTGTCAGAAGGGGTGGGATTTTTAGCAGTAGAAGCCATAATGCCCTTGGGCCCCTGTGAAATAGTCTCTGGATCTGCAATAGGATTTTTGAAAAGGAACTTGTGGGACTCAGGAACCCTGTAGTATCTGTCAGGTTTTCTGGGAGCAGGAGGCAGGGAATCAGGGGCCAAACTAGATTCCGAGAAAGCATCAACAATGTCTAGTACAGGAGGAATAGCTAAAGGACTATGCTGAAGTAGGAGAAGGAAACCCCTAAGCCTCTTTTTTTGAATCAGAATAATCCTGGCTTTCCCAGTGGAAATGCTCCTATAGAGAATGTAAGGTTTCCCCCAAAAAAAAATCCTCAGGAGGGGAAGCAGAGGGAATAGAGTCCTCTGCATCAGAATCCTCATAAGTAGGTAAGGACAAATCCAGGTCATCAGAAGAGTCAGAAAAAACAGAATCCTAATCAGACGATTCATAACCAACCTCAGTCCTAGGCCTCTTAGAAGGGGGGGTTGGCTACCCCTGATTAGATTCATCAGCTCTTCAGCCATTCTTATCATTTGTTTTTTAGGCATAGAGGCCTGAGCATGTGGCCTGGGCATTGGTTTTTTAGACATGGATCGAGATTTAGGCCTAAGTAATGTAGAAGGCGTCGATTTAATATGCAAGTTCGTAGGCCTGAATACACCCTCAGAAGCCAGTGCCTGTACAGCGGTTCCAGACCCATCCAAGGTAGAGACATCCACAGGTTCCATAGTTGAAGCATCTCACGGCATACCGCAAATGGGTCTCAGTAGAGGCCTGCGAATCAGAAGTAGCGGGTATCAGGGCTGTGAAAGTGCCTCACTGAGTACCGGGGAACTGGCAACTGGCTTAGGAGAAGCATCGTTGGCAGTTTTGGACCTCAGCGGCCTGTCTTTGTCTTTATCTTTGCATTTTTTTTTGGAATCCCGGTAGTCGGATGGCTAACAGACAACATTTCTGGATAATTAAACAGAGAACCGAAATATTTAGAGGCAAAAATATACAGCCGACGGATAGTGCATTGATTAAATAAAGCACAAAACAGACAGCAAGGTACGTTGTGGTCAGGGCCTAGGCAAGGAATACAGTACAAATGAAAATCTTGAGGTATTTGCTTTCCCCAAGTAATGCAATTATTAACTTTTACTGACATTGGTAAGGAGCAAGAAAAAGTTTCCCCAGTGGGGTACTTAGCTTTAGTTGAAGACTTCGGTTCTGAAACTCGAAAACGAAAATTTCAGGAGTCGGCCGACCAGCACTTGTGAACTGCTTCTGCTTCGGGCACCGCACGGCAAGATAGACTGATGTAATGGTGTCGGCTGTATGTTTTATACCCCTGACGATCTGAAATCATGGAAGAAGGGACAGCAACCAAGACTTTGTTAATCAGGCCGACTGAGGGCAACCTGCAAGCAGATTACCCAAATGTAATGACTGCAACAGTGAAACCAAACTTCAATCTAATCATTCCAAAAATCCCAAACAATTCTGGAAGTCAATCAACTCTCTTCTCAACCCTGGTACCAAAAACAATCCTTGCCCTAACACTAGCAAGTCTGACCCAGATATAGCCATGCTATTCAACTCCTTCTTTATTAACTCCATAGCAGAACTCACCAAGACCTTCCCAAACAACAACGCCTCCCCCCACTCAAACCCTCACCTCCACCATCCATTCCTTTCTCATCTCCCATCTTTCACCTCAAACCCATTTCCACCTCATATATAACTAGACTCCTCTCTAAGCCCAAAAGGGTTTC
>NC_056744.1:1694723369-1694743369 GCF_019279795.1 Protopterus annectens | reverse complement strand
CTTATTATTCCTATGTTTAGAATGACATATGCCCTGTGTACTAGAGTCAGCCGAGGAAAAACTCTGAAGTCCAGAATGCTGCTGTCTGTACTCAGCTCAAGAACTTTGTAATGTGTATCTCATGGAAATCTTATCTTACTGACCTGACATACCTTGTTATATCCCACAAATGAGTTATGCTTTGAGGTCATACAGGTGTGGAAAATGGGTACACAAAGTTACAAATTTCTGGTGTAAATTGCAGTTCAGTGACAATAAATTACATCTGAAATATCCAATTAATCATAACTGAACATGGACATGAGAGAGACACAAAAATATAGAAGATATCGGATATCTCAAAGGAGACTGCACAATGTGTAAGGGATTATAGTTTTACATAAAAAGATCAGATGGTCAAACTTAGCATGATATCAAAAATAAGAATGTGTAACAGTGAAAGAAAACAGACTTTAGTTAAAAAGTGTTAATTACCCATTGTACCCCACTAAAACAATGTGTGACATTACAAACAGCAGAGAGATCCCACATGATTATATAGGTTCAAGTGTGAAAAAATGTTGGCATTCTGAGGGCCAACTGAAGAATGAGGCAGAGCAGAAATGTCCAAAACACTATGTGCAGGCTTCTTAACTATCTGGTTTCTACTTTTTTTTCTATTTAGTTCAAGGTTCCAGAGTTTATTCCTTTGTTTATACTATGCTTGCAGCTTGTATGCTTCTCCTGTATCCTTGTAGGTTATGTCCAGGTAAATCAGCTACCTCCCACCAACAAAAAATATTCTGGAGTCTTTTGGCAATTGCTAGAAAAGTTATTACCAAAAATTGGAAATTGAACAGTCCCTAAGCTCAAAGAATGTTTAAATTTAACAGCAATAATATGTAGAAGTGAAAAAACGAATGATCAGAGTAAGATCTATAAATCTAAGACATTTAGTGGCTGGGATAGCCTTGAAAGGTTGCTACTGATATACCAAGACTCTTAACGTGTTAATTGTGTAAGATACCTTTATGATTCAATGTATTCCTAAAACTGTATAATAGTATGTGACGTTGAATTTCTTCCTTTCTGTGGATACATTATAAATATGTTATATTAATAAAAATGCTCTTTAAAAAACATTCTGGATGAACTGCAGCCTATAAACTGCCCACTTGATTCATATAAATGACAGGAATGCAGAAAGAGGCACCAGGAGAGGCTATTTCTGTATCTGGATGCATTATGCATTAACTTCCTATTTGTATGTATGTATATATATATATATATATATATATATATATATATATATATATAGAGAGAGAGAGAGAGCTTTTTCATTTTGACTTAGGGGTCCTATCACATGAACGAACTTTACAAAGTTCGAATGTCATATGGTTGACACCATATGATCGAACTTTGAAAAGTTTGAAGGTTAAATGTAACACCACCATACGGTGCAGAATTTCCCTTTTCTGCAATGAAGTGCGATCTCGGAGTTGGTATATTTAAGTAGGGGGTGTATGGGGGGTGCAGGGGGGGCTTGACCCCCTGCTCGGAGCATTAAGGTAAGTTTTTTTTTTATTTTTATTATATATTCTAAGTTTCAAACTTCGATCATATGTTGTCGAACATATGGGATTTGAAGTTTTGAAACTTCGAATATATAATATAGACTCATGGCTTATTAGGACTAAAATGGTCCTCAGTGACTGGTTCACTTACTCAGGTAGCAAATAAACACACAAGACATCGCAGCATAGCATTTTAAAAAGGTACTCATAAGTCTTAGAATAAAAAACATTCCTTAAGATGTGACAAGACCTACCTACTGAAACTAAGGTTTCATAGTTCTCTAACATCACTTCCTTATGAAGCTCCTTCTCTTGTTTTGTTAACATCTTCATCTCCTCTGCTGAGAAAGTAACAGCAACATCCTCAAAGGATTCTGGAGCCTGTAAAAGACAAATGGTGCAGTTCATCTTTTCTTTTACGGCAACTGGTGTAAAATATTCTCTTTTCTTTTAATGTATTCAATGTAAATTGCATTATTTCAGCAGGGTAGCAGTGTCATTTGTTACCAGAAGTGCAGTTAAAACAGTAAAACTAATCCGTCATTAACAAGTACAAATTTCCTTTCCACAATTATGCAAGTAACAATGCCTTCATTTCTGAGTTGAAAAATGTCCCTTGCTGCTATTTCTGTCTCTCTACACACATTAAGGTCAGCAGCAGGAGGGCACAGAGTTCCAGTTAAAGACCATGTTTAGAAAAAGACTGGGTGATCGAATTTAAGGAACAGGAAAACAGAAAGGAATGAGGGAAGCCTTGAAATGTGGAAAAAAGTGGGATCATAGCTGAGTAGGAATGAAAAGGTAGGAGCAGGGATAAGATGGAGAAGGCATGGGGCTGTGAGATAGTTGTAGAAACTACTGGAAGACAGCTGCAGAGTAATCAGAGGATGACAAACCATGGAGGATTACTTAATAAATCTACAAGAAATGGTCCAAGATTACTGTCAAGCTGTAGCAGGAAAGTACAGTTGTGTACACTTACCATAAATGTTCGAGTGTATCACTGTTGCAGTCATCACACTTGGGTTATCTGCCTGCAGATAGCCCTCAGTCGGCCCGAATAACAGAGACTTAATATTTCTGCGTCGGATGCTGTCGCTTCTTCCATGATGTCAGGTTGTCAGGGGTAAAAAAACAGGCAGCTGATGCCATTACATCAGTTTTTCTTGTCCCATATGTCAGGAGCCCCAAATAGGAAGCTAGGATATGGTGTGAAAACACCACCAGTAAAAAGTAAATACCAATACCAGTAGGAATAGCCATAGAGAAGAGAGATAAAGAGACAGAGAAAACAAGGGGGCTGGAGGGAGGGAAACCAGGACTGCAACAGTGAATACACTCGGACATCTACATTTATGGTAAGTGTACACAACTGTACTATGTTCTTCAGGTTTCACAGTGAATACACTCGAACATCTACATTTATGGTAAGTGTACACAACTGTACTATGTTCTTCAGGTTTCACAGTGAATACACTCGAACATCTACATTTATGGTAAGTGTACACAACTGTACTATGTTCTTCAGGTTTCACTGTGAATACACCCGAACATCTACATTTATGGTAAGTGTACACAACTGTACTATGTTCTTAGTGTTTCACAGTGAATACACCCGAACATCTACATTTATGGTAAGTGTACACAACTGTACTATGTTCTTCAGGTTTCACAGTGAATACACTCGAACATCTACATTTATGGTAAGTGTACACAACTGTACTATGTTCTTCAGGTTTCACAGTGAATACACTCGAACATCTACATTTATGGTAAGTGTACACAACTGTACTATGTTCTTCAGGTTTCACTGTGAATACACTCGAACATCTACATTTATGGTAAGTGTACACAACTGTACTATGTTCTTCGTGTTTCACTGTTGCAGTCAACACACTTGGGTCGATTCCAAAAGCTGAGGAAGGGTGGAGGCAGTCAAGAAGAGTTAGGGCTGGCTAGTAGGCCTTGCAAGACTGCTGTAGCAAATTCTGCCCTGGATTTGGAAATGATAGGCAGGAGGTAATGCTTTGTGAAGGTGTGTACAGAACTCCAGGTAGCAGCTTCCAGTATGTCCCTGGTAGGGACTCCCCTGAGAAATGCTGTAGAGGTAGATGTAGCCCTAGTGGAATGTGTTCTGACCCCTTGAGGTGTTGGTTTTTCATGATGCTTGTAGCAGAAATGGATGCAGTGTGCTATCCATTTGGAAATTATTTGTTTTGAAATGGCTCTGCCCCTGTTGCAAAGCTGACTAGCAGCTGGTTAGACTTTCTGAAAGGCTTAGTCCTATCAAGGTAGAACCTGAGCTGTCTGTGCATGTCCAAAGAGTTCAGCATCCTTTCCCCTTTATTTTGAGGATTAGGGAAGAAGGTTGGCAAGTGGATGGCTTGGTTGAGAGCCACACTGGACACCACTTTAGTCATAAAGGAAGGATTAGTCTGGAGGGAAACCCTGTCAGCATGGAAAACAATGAATGGTTCCACAGCCATCAGTGCTTGTAACTCGGACACTCTTCTAGCTGAAGTGATGGCTAGAAGCAAGGCTGTTTTCCAAGAGAGGAATTTTAACTCTGCTGAAGCAGCAGGTTCAAAAGGTAGTAGCGTGAGCTTTTCCAGTACAAAGTTAAGGTCCCAAGCAGGGGTGGGCACTCTTCTTAGTGGCCTTAAGTTGTTTGCCTCTCTCAGGAACTGTTTGATGAGAAGGTGAGAGAAAAGAGGTGGCTCAGTATTGTAATGAGCTGAAATGGCAGAGGCATGGATCTTAATGGAGGAGAAGGATAGGCCTCTGTGCAGTAGTTCTGCTAGGTAATCCATGGTAAGAGGTAAGGAGGGCAGTGCTGTGTCCTTTCCTTTAGACTGAATCCAAGAGCAGTACATTTTCCACTTTTCAGCATAGGATTTCCTAGTACTGGGTCTTATGGCTTCAAGGATGATGTCCAGCACCTGTTTGCTTACGGTTGCTGGTGGAGTACTTAAGGAATAGCCAGGCTGCAAGATTTAGGGTTTGCAATTGTGGATGCAAAACCTGTCCCTCCTGCTGAGAAAGCAGAGTTGAGATCTGGTATAGGTGCCAGGGTGGCACCATTGTCAGGCTGCACAGGAGTGGGTACCAGTGCTGGCGAGGCCAGTCTGGGGCAATCAGAATTGTCCTTGGCCTATATTATCTTGAGTAATACTCTTGAGAGAAGGGGCAGAGGTGGGAAGGCATAGATTGAGAGGTTTTCCCACTGAAAGGATAGGGCATCCACATTCCAGGCTCTGCTGTGAGGGTGCCTTGTGCAGAATTTGCTTAACTGGTGGTTGTTGGGGGAGGCAAAGAGATCCACCTCTGGGGTCCCCCATTTCTGGATCAGAAGGTTGAAGGTGTTGAGCTCCAATTTCCACTCATGGATCTAGGAGATTTCTGCTTAAGTCGTCTGCCAGAGAGTTTTGTTTGCCTGGCAGGAATTGAGCTTGTAGACAGACTTGGTTGTTCAAGGCCGTGTTCCACAGGGCCATGGCTAACCTGCAGTGTGGGTAAGAATGGGTCCCCCCCCCGCTTGTTGATGTACCACTTAACTGTGGTGTTGTCTGTTTTTACCAGCAGTTGTCCTGGAGACAGTAGCTGTCTGAAAGCTGTCAGGGCATTCTGTACAGCTAGCATCTCTTTTTGGTTGATGCGCAGGTGTATTTGACTTGGGCTCCACTGGGCCTGAATACATTTGCCAGCCATGTGAGCCCCCCATGCATAGTCTGATGCATCTGTGGTCAGGGTCATGGCGGCCTGTGGTTGAGTAAAAGGCAGTCCCTTGTTGTGGTTGCATGCTTCTGCCCACCAAAGGAACTCTGTCCTTAGACAAGGTATGATAGGAATGACTGTTTCCAGGTCCTGAGAATGTTGGCACCAAAGACTAAGCACCACTGAAGTTTCCTCATATGCAGTCTTGCATATGGAATTAGCAGAATACATGAGGCCATGAACCCTAGGGCTTGCAGTATTTTTCTTGCCGATAGCTGGATTCTGGTGGCCATTATTTTGAAGTAGTCTGTCAGATAGACCTGTTTTTCTGAAGTGAAGAATGCCATCTGGGAAGTTGTGTCCAAGCTTGCTCCCCAGAATACAATCTTTTGACTGGGTACCAGTTTTGATTTATTTTCATTGATGGTGTACCCCAATGAAGTGGGAAGGCTTTTTACAGATGCCAGGTGCTGAAGCAGCAACTCCTTTTTTTTTCAAAACAGGTTTATTGTTTTAACATATAAGAGAAATATCATAACAATTTTATACAAGTAATTAAAAATAGGTATTATTATAATATTCAACAAAACAACTAAAGTATTTACAAAGACATCCACTACAATCAGATCAATTAATTAAACTAAAATACCGTGCTATTGAAATTAGAATTTTTTTAACAAATTTTGTAAATTATCCCATACAATATAATAAGATGTTTTTCTAGTTGTTCTTATCCTAATTGTGTTTATTTCCATATGGCACACTATATTCATAACATTTTTAAATTCATTGAACGAAGGAGGTGTATCTGAAATCCAATTTCTGGTTATTATTTTCCTAGCCACTGCTAGAATAGACCATAACAAGGGAAGCTTAACCTTTTTAACACTTTGAGGTACAGGTGTGTTGAATAATATAAGAGATTTAGAAATAATGAAATGATCTGTAAAAAGAGCCTGCAAAAATTCATTAATTGACTTCCAGTATTCTTTCAATTTTATACAGTCATAAAACATATGAGCCCACATCTCTTACATAAATTATCTTTATTATTTATTTTATTCATCATCAAAGGTGTATAAAAAGATCTATATAAAAATGTCCATGTATAAAGTCTCCAGACAATGGAAGACGTAGTTCTATAAGCAGATTCCAATATATATTGTTTATCTTGTTGATTTGGTGGGTCCCCATTAATAGAAGTGAAATAATTCCAGTATGAATCTACACTGTAAAAAGTTTCTTGTCTGATAATTTTATGTATGTATGAAAGTTTACCTTTGTCAGAAACTTTATGTTGTAAATTTAATATCAAGTAATCAATCAGTATTGGAATAGATTCTTTAACTGTTATAGACATTAGATCTATTTTATTAATGAGATGTTGTCTAAAGGTCTGAACCTCTAACCAGCAAGTTTCTCTTAGATCAAATTCTTGTTTTAAGAAATCTAGATTTTTAACTTTATTATCAGATACCAACGGATACCAGTACTTTAGATCATTATCTATAGCTAAATGAGTTCCTTCAGAAGTAGATGACAAAAGCATACCCTGAGTATACATTATAGGGAATATAATAAAATTCCATTCCCTATACTTAGGGTGCATGAATATAAAGTTACGATAGCTAATAATAATGTTTAATGGGTAACAAACAATATGTTTAGGTGTAATAGGTGAAGTACAAAATTCCTTTAGTAACCATAACATGGAGTTATTTACAATCATATTTTTATGTGTTAAGGAGATTTTCATGAAGTGCATACTAATTAGCTCCCAATAATCTTTCCATTTTGCAACATATGACTGATCTATTAATAAAGTAATAACTTTTACAATAGAAGAGATAGTATATAAATTAAAGTCTGGAAAAGAAATACCCCCTTGAGACCAGCTATTAGTATGTTTCTTTAATGCAATCCTAGGTCTATTAGGTGCCCATAGGAAAATTAACAATAGTGTATTCAGTTTCTTGATAATTATTTTTGTAGGTGGAAGTATTATTGATTGTATTAAGTATAAAATCTTGGGGAATATTATCATTTTAATAATTGTAAGTCTCTCCTCCATAGTAAAAAACATATTATTCCAGGTATTAAAAAGGTTTTGTATATTAAGAAAACAGGTATTATAATTATTATATATAATAGATTTAATATCTTTAGATAGTATTATACCTAAATAAGTTATCTGACCTGAATTGGGTACATATTTAGTAAAATCACTAATGAGAATATTTTTCATGTATATATAGGTAGTATTTTAGTCTTTTCTTCATTGAATATTAAACCAGAAATACTTTTAAAATTCATCATTTTATCAAATAGAGACTGCATAGAAGAATTAGATCCTGCTGATGTAATTAGAACATCATCTGCAAAAAGTTGAATTTTGGATGTTATATTTTCATCTATTTCAAAACCCTCTATGTCAGTACTGTTTCTGATCAAATTAGCCCAAGGCTCCATTACTAAAGTGAATAATAGTGGAGAAAGTGGACATCCTTGTTTTGTACCTTTAAAAATGGGTATTTTTGTGAAACATATGTTCCTACCTTAATATACCATATGTTCCTACCTTAATATAAGCCAATGTTCCTGGGCGCCATTTTCAATCTTGCCTGTTCCTGGCTGCTGTGCATTCTCGGCTGAGAGCGTGCCGCTCTGTAAGTAGAGACTGTTTAAAAGAAAGCTACTGCATTGAACTGTGAATGTACTTGGAATATTATTAACTAGCTCGATCTGATGCTTAGCCTGTCGTGTTTTTGTCAGTTAATATGCTACCCTCTCGCATGTAAATGTTACATTGCTGCTGAATTTTGCACTGTTTGTCGGCTGTATGGATGGACCTGCACATGTTTTAATTAGCGACTACCTTCCCAAGTGAAAGCACTACCTCTGGTGCCCTGATTAGTCTGCAAAGGTTTTTTAACTAGCGACTGCCTTCCCAAGTAGAGCGATACCTTTGCTGCCTTGTTCTACTGATTTTGGCTGCATAGAGAACACTATTGCTGCCTCGTTTTGCTTGTATATGTAATTCTTACTTAGCGACTGCCTTCCCAGGTAGAGCGACACCTCTGCTGCCTGTTTTATTGATTGTGGCTGCATAGGTAACACTAATAGCTGTTTTTCCTTCTATCACTATGTTTAATGTTAGCGACTGCCTTAATCTGTTTGTAAATACTTGCTCCTGATTAGCGACTGCCTTTCCCAGTTGAAGCGATAGCCTCTGCCTTTTTTAAAGGCTGTATGCCAAATACTAGTTAAACACTGCCTTGGTTTGTCTGTAACTGTTTTTTATAATTAGCGACTGCCTTTTTCTGTTTGTTAATACTCGCTCCTGATTAGCGACTGCCTTCCCAGTTAATGAGATAGCCTCTGCCATTTTTAAAGGCTGTATGCTAGATACTTGTTAAAGACTGCCTTGGTTTGTCTGTAATTGCTTTACATAATTAGCGACTGCCTTCTCTGGTAAAAGAACTATCTTTGATGCCTAGATTTACCATTTGGCTGCATAAATAATACTAGCAGATGTTTCTAATCTTTACTAAGGCTGTACAATAGATATTAGTTGCTAACTGCTAGCCTTTCTAACTGAAGCATATCAACTGTTACATGATTTTTTGGCTCTAGTAGTCCTTAATTGTTAGCGACGGTTTTTACAAGCACTGTGCTTCCCTCCACGTGCTCTGTGAAACGCTGTCCACACTACTAGCTCTACTGCACTATGTAGCATATGTAACTACCCAATCTTGTTCCACTGGCCTACTTGGATATTTTTATTGCTTTTCAAGTGGATGGTATAATTACACTTAGCCATAGTTGTGGATAAAGTGCTTTTCAACTTGTTACTAACTGTTTTTGCTTCTCTGTCCATTTTTTTTCTTCCTCCAGCTTCTTGCCCTGAGTCTTTCCCCTGTGTCCTTGCCTGGGTGGATATTGGACCTAACTTGAGCTGTACTCCCATTGCCAAGAAATTCTCTCTGCTGCCTCACTCCATTGATGAAATACTTACCCAAGAGACTCTAAAAGAACTTAAAGTATGTTCATCTGCTAAGCTAGAATTACTGTACTCTTGCTCTCCTAGCAGCAGCAGTATACTCCCTGTCAGGATTGCCAGCAGCCTACCCACTCAACTTCTCTCCACTATCCTCCATACCTACATTGCTCTTTGTTTCATTGCTCCCTTCTCCCTCTACCCCATCAGCCCAGTTCTCCCTGGTAAGACATTCCATTCCTGTCTACTAGAGTACATCCCTTCTCCAATGATTTTGAGCTTAGAACTTTAAATTACAACTCTCCCTGTCGTGGGACAAGAAGTAAACCTGAAACCTCTCTCCTTGTCTCACAATTTCCACATCTTTGTCCCTCTCTTCACCTATTACCTTCAGCCCACTGCTCACATCTTGTCTAGACCCTCTCCTCTCAATCTTGTACTACTTACACTTAATAATACTGTTCCTCTGATAGTCTCTCACTCCTCTTCTGCTCTTGGGCTCTACCCGCTCCGTTCGCCCTGCAGGCTCACTCCGCTCCCCTACCCTGCCCCCAATTCCCACCCGCCCCCAGTACGTCTACATTTACGCCTCCAACAGACACTCCCACTCCCAATCTACTCCAATCAGCGTTCATACTTCCTGTCACACCTTCCATTTTTCCCTCCAAAACCAACAGACACTCTACTCCCCACTTTCAACTTGTTAACCAATCCTACTCCTTTCCCTCTTCCTGACCACACCCCTCCATAACTAACACTACTCTACTTACTTCTAACATAACTTTCACTTCCTCTATAACTATCTCCTATTTACCATACAACACCATTCCATTACTTTCTACTGTCACTCTTCTATAACATGCTTCCTAAATACTCCTTCACCTACCTTCCACTACTACTTCTCCTCTCCTTATTTTATCTCCACCATCTCTCCCAGCCCACTACTTCCTTTACCCTCCAATCCTTTCACATAACTAACCACCATAACTCACCCCCAATACAATCATACTCTCTTATTTCACCCCACTTATACCCCTCAGACAACCTCCTTCTTTATCGATACAAACTTATCTCCCATCACAGAATTTCAATTCCCATAACCACTAGTAAACTCCTCTATCTCACCACAAACCACAATCTCACCACACTGCTATCTATTCACCTAAACTGTTCTATACCTAACCTGATATGTACTCTCATATCAGGTGACATCCATCCCAACCCAGGCCCTGCCTCTATAACCACCACAACTAAATCCTTATTATTCACTTCCTTAAATCCACAAAGTATCGTTAACAAAGTCCCAAACCTTCATGCTTGGCTTATACACAATAAACCTGACATCTTGACTATTTCTGAAACCTGGCTAAAACCTCACATCAAGGACTCTGAAATAACTCTCCCTAACTACTCAATCATAAGAAAGGATAGACCTCTCAGAAAGGGTGGAGGAGTAGCACTTTTATACTCCTCCTCCCTAGTAGTTTCTCCCTACAACAAACCTATCCCATATTTTAATAACGCTGAACTTCTCCTTACTCTTCTACACATCAATAATCACAAACACATATGTATAGCTTCCCTCTATATTCCCCAGGAGACAACATCCCTACACTTGAACTTATACTCTCTTGGCTATCCAGTAACATTAGCAATGAAACCATAATTCTTGGGGATGTAAACATTAACTGGGCCTCTATCCAGGCTCCTGCAAACACCAACAATATCAACCTCTACAATTTTTCACAACTAATCAACTTACCCACATACCCAGCCAATAACCCCTCAAATGGGAGTATATTGGATTGGATTCTAGTCTCTCATCCCCACTATTTCACCAACACTGGTATCCTTCCCGACCCACTAGGTGACCACCTACCCACCTTTACCCACCGACTTCCCACTATCCATCAACAGACCCACAACATCATTACTATCCATGACCAAAAAAACTTCAACCCTATAACCTTTTCTAACTCACTTAAAGCAGTAAATTGGACCTGTCTCAAAACACTACCTCTAGACAATGCTGTCTCATACTTTAACTCAACATTCTTAAAAGTACTTGACTCTCAAGCTCCCCTACGGACTAAGAGAATAAAAGCTAAATCAGCCCCTTGGCTATCTAAAACTACCCTTTCTACCATGAAGCATAGAGACAAAGCTTGGGCACGCTACCAAAACATAAGGCAACCCACTCCTTAATGAATACAAAATGCTTCTTAACAAAGTTAAGAAACATATCTCTAGTGATCGTGAACTATTACTATACACTCCAAAACCATAACAAAACAACCCTCAAAAATTCTGGAAAGGAATCTCCTCTCTCCTCCACCCCAGCAAACCAGATACTCCCACCCCAGACCCAAATGCTCCAGAACTAGACTTAGCCACCCAATTTAATTCCTTCTTCATTGACTCTATTTCCAAACTTACCTCCTCTTTTTCTATCTCCTCCCAACACCTAACACCCCTTCACCCACCCCGATATCTCTGCATCCACTCCATACTCACCACCCACTAATCCCACTATCCCCTACTCTACACAAATCCCACCCACATCCTTACCACCCCAGAATTCAACACCCCCCGACTGCACTCTCTTCACTTTAAATCCCATTCCTACTGCTACCATTAAGAAATTCCTTCAAAAATTGAAACCTTGTACCAATGCTCCTGATAATATCCCATCTTACTTTCTCAGTATTGCTGCTGAAAGCCTTGCCTATCCCATCAGCATCTTAATTAATCGCTCCCTACAAGAAGGTACAGTTCCCCAAATTTGGAAACAAGCATTTATCATACCATTACACAAAGGTGGTAACAATAACAACATTAATAACTTCCGTCCCATAGCATTCTTGTCCCCCATTTCAAAAATCCTTGAAAAATGTGTACAACTCCAACTTCTTCCTCATCTTCTAGATAAACTTATCACCCCCACACAACACGGTTTCAGACCTAATCATAGCACCATGACTGCCCTTCTCTCCTTTCTTGAAATAGTCAACAAAGCCCGCGACTCAGGTCAAATTGTTTCTACCATCCTCCTTGATCTTTCAAAAGCCTTCGATACTATCTCTCACAGTCTGCTCCTAACAAAACTCTCCAAACTCTACCTCTCTACCTCCTCTTTGAACTGGTTCTCTAGCTATCTATCAAACAGAAATCAAGCTGTTAAATGGAAAAAAGCAACTTCCTCTTACCTAAATACCCCTACTGGAGTTCCACAAGGCTCCATACTGGGTCCTCTACTCTTCAATATCTTTATTAATGACTTCTACAAATCTATCCCCTCTCGAGCATCATCCAATATGCAGATGACTCTACTATCATCTGCTCTGCCTCTTCTATCCCCACACTACAAAAACGTACTCAAGATGCCTTTTCCTCCACAGAGCAATGGATGCTAAGAAATCATCTTGCTCTCAATGCCACCAAGACCAAATTAATGTTATTTACTCCCTCTAAACTCACTCCCCCCAACATAAACTCATTCTTAGTTACCAGTCAAAATAACCTACCTCTCGAAATAATGTCAGACACCAAACTACTCGGGGTCCAGATCGACAACCAGCTAAAATTTAATTCCCACCTCCAAAAAAACATCAAAAAAACACATCAAAAACTTGGCATGCTGTATAGACAAAATGCCTATCTTGCATCCACCACTAAAACCACTCTAGCTACTTCCTTTCTTATCCCCTCCCTTCTCTATGGTGCCCCTCTACTTACAAATCTTCAATCCTCTTTAAAAAAACAGCTCTCCTCCTGTTATAACAAAATTGCTAAATTTGCCACCTCTCATAGGTCTTCCACCCACCACTGTATCTCCCTCCAAAACTAAAATGGCTAGAACTTCCCAACTATCTCACTTACACTCAACTAACTCTAGCCCACAAGCTGATTCTAAACCCTCCAACTGTCCCTCCCTTTCTTCTGCCCTCAAAATGCACCTACCAAACAGAGTCCTAAGGTCCAATAATCAGAATCTACTAGAAGTGCACAAACCCACTCATCCCCCAGGCAAAAACCTTCTTTCCTTCAGCCTCGCCTCTGGAACTCTCTTCCACCTAACATCCGCACTACCACTAATCACTCTACCTTCAAGAAATCTCTTTTCTCACACCTAGCATCTCTATGGGAGTGCTCATGCACCCACCCCTCATAACCTACTCTACTATATAACTACTCTACTACATCCCCTTTAATTACCATAACCTACTGTTTTCATCTTCCATGTTTGCTTATAAATCTTCTTCTATGTTTGTGTTTTGTTGATTCTATAGCATATACCAAGGCTGTTACTATCTAATTGTAACAAACTTTAATATTTTGCTTATGTTCTTTTACTACAATGTACCTAGAAATTATTGTCAAATGTTAATGTACATTTATTCTTTTTTGGAGCTTTTCTCCCCAGGACTCCATTGAAAACGGGTTCTTCGTGGCCCAATGGACTATCCTGGTAAACCAACTGCAATAAATAAATAAATAAAATAAATAAATAAATGCTCAATTAGATTTACAAATGCATCTGAGAAGTTTGTGTACTTCACTAAGGTAAACAGATAGTCCCAACTTACTGAATCAAATGCTGAACTTATATCAAGACTAATGAGTGTTAAATCTTTCTTTTTCCTATTTGCAAAATCAATTAATGTTAAAGTTCTTCTTATATTATCAAAAGTATTTCTATTTACAATGAAGCCTGTCTGATCTATATCTATAATGCCGGGGATGATTGTCTTCAATCTTTCAGCAAAAATACTCATAAACATTTTATAATCAACATTAAGTAATGAGATGGGCCGATATGAAGTACATCTAGTTGGATCTTTATTAGGTTTTAAAATTGGTGAAATAAATGTATATTGCCAAGATGGGGGGGTTATTAACTCAGTTTGGGCCAAAATAAAAACCTTATGTATTAATGAATATGTACTTTTAGAAAGGATTTTATATATCTCTGGTATAATACCATCATTACCCAAAGCTTTGTTTGATTTAAGCTTATTTATTTGTGTAATAACCTCTATATATGAAATACTCTTGTCCAATAGTTTAATCTGTTGTTTATTAAGCTTTTTATTCATGTTTGTGGTTATAAACTCCTTTATTTTATCTTTGGGTTCCATGTTAATGTTATTATGGTTAATTTTGTGAAAGTGATTTCTAAATTCATCTAGTATTTCTGGTATACTAGAAACATTCTTCTTTTTCCTTAGAGAAAAGATTTCTTTGATATGATTTTGTTTATTCAACCTTTTTGTTTTATTTTTAAGTCTATGTAAGTATTTGGGGCTTATTGAATAAGACAAAAACTTGTATTTCTCTAAAGTTATTTTAACTTTAGGAGTTAAAATTTCTTTGTATTTCTCATTTAGTTTATTTCTTCAATAACTTTCTTGTCCATAATATTTTCTTTATTATTATGTTGATAAGAGTCTAATTTACTTTGAATATCTAACAATTCCTTATCCCAAGATTTCCTTTTATTATTATACCATCTGATACTTTGTCCATATAGATATGATCTTAAGGCATCCCAAACATAAACAATGGAGACTTCAGGAGTATTATTTATGTCTAAAAATGTTTTACTTCTGAAAGTATATATTCTTTATAGTCTTTTAGTTGAGTTAAGTATGCTGGTATCCTTTTGATCTGAACATTATGAGTATTTTTATCATGAATTCAAAACAATTGAATTATGATCAGATATAGGACATGAAATGATTTTGGAATTAATTAAATCTGTTACCATCTGGTTAGAAATAAAGACCCTATCTATTTTTGAATAAGTTTTGTATCTGTTAGAAAAAAAGGTGTATGGTAATGATTTTGAATCTAGCTGATTATTAATATCATTCAAATGATAAGAATTAGCAAAATCATTTAAATGTTTTGCATTAGATGTAATTCTTCTTTTTCCTATAGTGGTAGTATCACTTTCATGTAGTATACAATTAAAGTCACCAGCTAAAATAATATCTCCTATAGAGAATGATATGATCTTATCAAGATGATGTTTCACTGTATGAATACCAATTCAAGGTATCCAATTCAAGGTATCCAATATACATTAATTAAAGTGTAAGTCTTCCCATTAATTTGTATTGTAACCATACAAAACATTCCTTTGTCATCCTGATAAGACTTAATGGTTTTAGGAATGGGCATACTTTTATTCCATAAACTAGCCACTCCTCTTTTTTTCTGAGTGTGCTCTGAACTAACCAATACTGTATATTTGTTTGTGGCTAGTTTATCAATATTTTTTTTCAAGAGATGGGTTTCTTGCAGAAAGACTAAGTTGGCCTTATGTAAATTAATGTATCTTATTAGGCTTGCCCTTTTACACGGATTATTCAATCCATTAATGTTTAAAGAAATTCCTTTTAAAGATGTCATTTGGCATTTTTAAAACTTAAGAATCTTATGATCAAAATAACAAATAACAAGATAAGTAATGTTACATCTCCTCCTTTAGGTGTACCTTTAAATATAGCTGTATTTATTGAATCTCTTATGGGATTTTGTGCAGGATTCAATTTTGTTTGTAGTGACAATGAGTGTACAAAATATATTGTGGATGTCAAAACTATATACATATAACAATGAGCAAGTGAAAATAATGTAAGGATTAAACCTTGCATCCAGCCTGGAGTTATAAACTCCAACTTAGAGTAGTATTTACCACTCAAGTTAACCCCCTACCCTAAGCAGCAGTACCTCAGCTACCACCTTATCAATTTAATACTAGTTATATTTAACTGAGATTAACAGTTTTCAATTCAATTATCTAGCAAGACAAGACTACACATTTGGTAAAACAGCATCATATAAACTAAAATAAACTTTTTTTTTTTTTTTAAACTGTTCATACTACTATATACATCTATGTAATATAAAACACTTGTACTCAAATAGCATTCAAATAATCTTGATGTTAGAAATCAAGAGGAGAGAAAAATAAGTTCTAACATTCATTTAAATCAAAAACTTTGGCTAATATGATTCAGACATTACATATATTAAGATGCATCTATTTTCTGTCATGTAAATGCAGTCAAAAGCTTCCAAAAAAACATTGAATTGCTTGTATATGAGCATTTACTCATACTCATTATTGTCAATAGAATAAAATATTGTATTCATATAAATTGTTATAAATCATACTGCATAGTTATGCAGATTCTCAGAAACACTTGCATTATTGTAAAAAAAAAAGCCATCACACACACACACACACACATATATATATATATATATATATATATATATATATATATATATACACACACACACACACACACACATATATATATATATATATATACACACACACACACATATATATATATATATATACACACACACATATACATATATATATATATATACACATACACACACACATATATATATATATATATATATATATATATATATATATATACACACACACACACACACACACACACACACACACACACACACACACACATAAACATACATACACACACACACACACACATATATCTGATCTCACTGAGTTGTGTCCTTGCTGAGCACTATCCTACTTGCTGTCCCTACAATAAATCTGTCTGCTTTATACAAAATAATGCACAGCAAACACATTTTAGTAACCAGATTTTACAACCATGCTATACTACTGCTTTAAAATATATCACGTGACAATTTCTTCCAGAATAGAGTTATAAAATTATTTATGCTTGTCAATCAGATGAATTAAATGAGTTATAGTAATGTATATGTTTGGAACATAAGTTTTTAACACAGATTATTATGCTGCTGTTAAGTAGATTTTCAAAAACACTTGAATAAATGTTTCATTTTCTATGCCTTCTAAAATAAGACATTTACTTACTACAAGAAACTGCATCATTTAAACTCATTATAACTGACATATTTTATGAATTATAACATAGATATTTAAGTAATTATATAAAATAACTCACATTTAGATGTTAAAGAGTTCATTTTCCTTCACATAGTCGCATTTGCATCAGATCTATTTCCTGGTAGAGAGTTCTTCCTGAATCTGTGATGTGTCAGTGTGATATTTAGGTCAAAGGTTAGACTAACTGCTTTCAGCTTCTCTGTGAGAATTCTGAGAGTTGAAGCTTTTGAAGTAGCTCATGGACACTGTGCATGAGACAGCCCACATCCCAGATTGTCTCCCTTAACATTTTGGCGGGAAACTTATTAAAAACTAGTGACAAACATTCATTTAGCAGTGTAAATGCATCTAAACATGACAAAACCTTCGCAATGTATTTTATAGTTTATTACAGCCTCTATGTAAGTGAAATTAAGCCCAAAATTATTAATAAGTAATAAAACTCAATATTTTTGTCCCAACACAATTTTTATGCAAATCTTATTATTTACTGTGTCTATATGATCAAAAGCATTTCTATATATCAATAAAGAAAAGAAAAAGAGAGTAGAAAATAAAAGAGTGTAAGGCAGAAATAAAAAAAAATGTAAGAGAAAGCTATAGGAAGTATATACAATGGAATATTATTTACTGTTTATATTAATAGAGTTAAAAATAAAACATATTATTTACTATTATTTAGTTCTAATTATTATTAGTTAAAGCATGACAGATTATTTACAAACAAGCATAAGCAGCATAATCAAGAAAGTATAATTAGGAATATCATTTGAAGAACATATAAACTTTTTACAAGGAATAAATATGTTATTATTCTATTAATCATATTTTCATTACTCTTCTCTCCCTGCCCTCCCCCACCCTTTACCCACTACATAATCTAAATAGAATGTCATTGTTTAAACAAAGAAAAGGAGAAGAAAAAAAAAGATAAAGAAAAAAAAATGTATCAAATTACTGACCTTACTTCTCTTTTTCAGAAAGAGAAACAAATTGAATCATAGCTTATCAGTTCTTCAGATATTTTGACTGGTTATGAAACAAAACATTTCTTTGCACACAGAGAATAACTTTGATTAAATCTTTTTCAGAATATCTGTGGCTTTCTGGAAATGCAGGAACTATATTTAAAAAGATTAATAATGAAATAAAATGATGAGAGAAAAAAAAATAGAACAAATCATTTGTTTTTTAGTCTCTTCTTCTTCTCTGAAGTCTTCCATGAAGTTTCAGTTGCCAGTCTCTTTAATGAAGGACTAGCCCATTCCATTTCCTCTATTTTATCCAAAATCTTATTTTTTGATAAACAGTAAAGCAGAGTCTAAGTCATCAAAAATTTTTGGACCATCAGGAAGGAAGATTTTAAGCTTGGCAGGAAACAGAAGGTATGTTTTAAACTGTGCTTTTTTAAGCTCCCTTATTAGTGGCAGAAAAACTTTTCTTTTAGCTATTACCATGGAAGAATAGTCATTGTCAAAACGCACAGTTGTCTCATTAATCTTAACAGGAGCTTTAGCCCAAGCAGATTTAAGAACCATCTCTTTATCAAAAGATGTTAGAAATCTAACAATAACTGATCTAGGATAGTTTTTGTTAGCGTTAGTATTAGCTATAGATCTATGTGCTCTTTCGATACCAAAAGAGAATGCTTCTGGTAAGTCTAAAGTTTTAGGGAGCCATGATGTTAAAAAAGAAGTAATATTGTTACCTTCAATATTTTCTGGCAGTCAAAAATCCTAATGTTATTGCCTAGATCTATTTTCCAGGTCATCCAGCTTTGTTTGTAAATGTGTATTTTGTTTCAGCAGAAACTCAATGTTGATTTCCTCTTCTTGAATTCTATTTTCCATGTCATTCACAGCTTCTTCTATGCCTGTCATCTGGATCTTCTGTTGTTGCAGGTCTATATGTAACAAGTCTATTTGTTTTGTAGTTTTTTCTATGAAGGTGTCTATTTTAGTATCCATTTTATCCATCTTAGCAGTAAGTTGCTGGATTATAATTATCAGAGACTGAAGTTCTTTCTTGATGCTGGAGTCTTGAGAATTTGTCTTACTGGAACTCATTTCAGACTAATAAACTGACAGGAAAATTTCCAAAGTGATTTCTGACAGGAATATTGTTAAAAATTCCTTTCTTTTTTAGATATAGTTCAAGAACTATATAAAACAAACATATTTAGAAAGAAAATTACTTCAAAAATTATTTTATTTTTTTAAGTAATTAATTCCTGTCAGTGTAATGAAATTGGTGGAGCTGAAGAAATCTGCTGCTATCCTGTGTTCATCCTTGGCCATGCCCCCGAAGCAGCAATTCCTGACTGTCCGCCTGAACCAGGCAGTCATCCAAGTATGGGTAAATTTGGATATTGCTCTGCCTGCAGTATGCAATGGCTGGAGCTAGGCATTTTGAGAATACCCTGGGCGCAGTAGATGAGCTAAATGGAAGTGCAAAGAACTAAATGCATGGACCCTGCTCTGAAATGTAGATACTTTCTGCATGACTCCCATATGGGGATGTGCAGATAGGCTTCTTTTAAGTCTAGGGTGACTAACCATGCATCCTTGGCTAACATAGGTAGAAGCTGTTGCAAGGTAAGCATCTTGAATTTTGGTACCACCAGGAAGGTGGTTGAGAATTGAAAGATCTAGGATTGGGTGCCAAGAGCCCTCTTTCCTGGGTACCAGGAATAGTCTGGAGTGGAACCCTTGACCCCTCTGTTCTGCTGGAACAGGCTGAATATTGAGCAGGGAAAGTACTTGTTTTTGAATCTCTGCCCACTGGTTTGGAGGAAGGCCTGGAAACCAGT